>NW_008751895.1:52539-117878 GCF_000715545.1 Opisthorchis viverrini | reverse complement strand
GCGGTGGGGAACCTATCCCGTTTACTATCGGTCTCACCGGGACAGTTCATTCATGGATTTTTGGGAGGCCATAAAGTCGTGGTTGGGTTGCACTTTTCGGGTGCAATCGATACCGGTTGCCTTGCCCTAAGTGGTTTATCACAGACCTCAAATACCTCTCTACTTCGGCTTTACTTCTATTCATTATAGACGTAATATTCGCATTGTTGACCTCCCGATAAGGACCCTCAGCTAGGTGCTGCTTAACCTTCTGTAAATGATCACTGTTGTTCATAACAACAGTGGCCTTACCCTTATCTGCCTTTGTAATCACTATGTTGTCCGCTTTCCATACGCTCGCCAGTTCCACATCCTTGATCCCATTCAGGCTGTGATGCTTAGTGATTTCCACCGCCTCGGCTATCAGCCGCTGTGGTGTGAATCGCACTCCCCGTCTTAAAGCTTCCACATTCTCCAGATCTACTCTGTTCCGTGTGTGAGGTATGTAGCGCCATCGCTGATTCTTTGACCAGCGTTTGGTATTCTTCTACATTCCTTGGTGGTTTGTTTCTCCTTCTTTTATGCTCACCACTTCTGGTGTGCAATTCCCTGGCAGTTTGTCCTATGTAAACCTTGGTGCAATCGTTGCGGTTAATTTTATACACACAGTCCCCAGTCCTTTCGACCGGCAAGGGATCTTTCAATTGCACCAAAACTGAGCGTAGCGTTTTTTCCTCCTGGAAAGCTACTGGAATGTTGGCTAAGTTCAACAGTCTTCGAATAACCTCCGATGTTCTTGCTTTATATGGAATGACTGCTGTGCCAATCCATTCCTTACTGAGTCTAGATACTGGAGCCAATATTTTTCTTAGTTGACACCTAACAAAACTCCCTGGGTATCCTGTTTCTTGAAGTCTGTCGGCAATCTCGATCTGAGCTGCCGTTTGATCGATCTCCTCTGTGCACACCACTCTGACTTGACGAAACATCGATGAGACAATACTGGCGTACGCCGACTTTGGGTGTGCTGATGAGTAGTTCAAGACGGCTCCTGTATCTGTTGGTTTCTGGTAGATAGTCGTTTTCAATTTCCCACCAATCTTATGTGTTATATAGTCCAGAAAGTGTAATGTGCCCGAGGTGGACTCTATTTTCATGCTAAACTTGAGTTTACAGTCTTGTTTAAAGGATCAAAATCCCCGTCCCCGAGACTAAACGAAGTCAACGATATCACATTAAGAAAAGGGAAAGTTCAATTGATATTGATTTCACACGAACTGATGTTCACTGGTCTACTTGGACGAGTTTTGGCAACTTCCGAATACTTCGTCGAACCTGACGAACACAAATGTCCGTCAAAATAAACTGTAGTGCAAATGCACAGCTAGTATTAACTTTTTGTGAAATGGCTGTGATGAACACCAAAGAGGTGTAGGACTTGGTTGCGGACCGATTGGTGCCCCGTTGCCGTACATTTTGAACAGTATTTATCGCACGATCTGATCGGGAAGAATGGAATATGAAGTACTGTTTGATCGCGTAAATGTAGATGGGATTACTGTTGGATGAACTCTAATTCGCCCGTTTGTCATGGGTCAACTTTGGTTCTGATGGTGACAGTTTTCACTCAATCTGCGCCACCTCACGCTTCGTGGCTATACCACTTGACATATGAGGTGAGCTGCTGTGGGTGATCCCCTTGGTTTGATCTCACACCAACTCACTAGCTACTTACGTAATAACAGTGAAACCTGATGACTCCAGTGAAGATCCTGACAAGTAGATGACTTTGCTGGGGTATCAGTACAATGCTCACATACAAAGTCCATAATGGAATAAAGTCTGAAAAAGTTTGATGTTTTCGGGAACAACAAAAGTATCTGAAATCCATTCTAGTTCCTCATCCATCTGTATCTCGAAATAACTTCGTTTATCACGTTCATTCTTATTAAAAAAGCATTGGGAATGACTGCTCGATGTAATATTGTACATAGTTACATTTTCTCACATACTAGTTGTTATCGTTTTTCCTCCCTGTGCCAAACCTTAAAATTAGGTATGAACCCTTTTGCAGTTGTCTGTAAACTCGTGGGTTCAGCACACATATACGTTTTCCGACGCAACCGAAAGCTGCTTTCTGGGATGGTAACAGAGACGAAAGATTATTAGGGAATAGAATCGAACTCAATGGTAAATCGGTCTTTTGACGGCGTAATCTGACTCAAACTGCTGCACCTGAGCACTGAGCATCAAACGGCAAATTTGAAACAATGGAATACCCGTCCAATCAGTCCAACCAATCAAAATTAGCTGACACTGCTGCTGGTCCCCTGAAACTAGCTAAGCGCTTCCAGATTTCATCGTGTTGTATGGTAGGAGTGACACCAAATTGATTTAAATCATCAGAGAAGAAGAGACAAGTGATGTGGCTGTAAATTGTCAAAGATGTTTTACTGCTGAAACTGTCTAATGAGAGTACCTATGATTTCTAGCTGCAGAGTGTTTTGCGATTTTCTTTTCGTAGGACAATCGTTGTCACACTTTTTGCGTTTTCTCTTGAGGCTTCAACGGAGACAGTTTCAGAAAAAACAAAAATCACTTTTTGAGGAGATGTAAACCCAGTGTTTTCTCACAGATGGTGTGAAAGGCTTTCTGTGTACTGACAATTTGTGGACATTTTCTGTAATCAAACAACGTTTCCCATGAATTCTTGCACCATGAACAGAAGAGAAACAAAGTTTCCGGAGAAACATTCTGTTCAAGCTAGCATAGCAAAAGCACGAACAAACTCGTCACAGCCTCACCGAGTTGGTGATACACCACGTTCAACGTCGGCGAACACAAGAGTGACATTTGGAGATCCTCCGTCAATGGGTGGTTCGTCAGATGGTTCAAAACTCTCAGCCATTCAAACCTGGCAACGTCGCAAAACCTATGACCCCCACGCTTCATCCCAACCGAAGACTTCTAAGGAAAGCAGTAAGTTTTTGGCGATCCGTTGATGTATAGTGCTTACTTTGCCTGAGGGTGGTAGTGAATTTATCGTGGGACGCGGTCATTAGCGAGCGGTGTATTTCAGGTGATATACCAGTTATTTCAAACAGCAATCAAAAAAATGCGGCTATCCACCGTCTGATTCTGATTGTCCCCCTTATGTATTTGGTAGCCCAGTGAATAGTCTTTATCTTGGAGCTCACATAACGACAGTATGCACACAAATCACGTTTAGCTATGACAAACCAAGTCCAACAGGCGTGAACACAGGCTCGTTTACTCTACGCAGTGTCCACATTGACTCTACTGAGGGAATAAGCCAACCACAAACGATGGGCTCCAAAACGATCGTAATTATTGCTTATTATTATTATTACTGAGCAACTAACGAAGACTGTTCGTTACGAACATCAACGAAGCAGTTGTAAGCCACTGGACAGGAGAGTAAACGTCTCATATGCACATCGTTTTTAGAAACGGAACATTCTCCCTTGTCTTCTAAGACTTTCATGGATATCTATTGACTATCACACAATTGTAAACAAACACTGTAAAGCAGTTCTACAAGTTCCGTAATAAACTTCAAGTTCCATTAGACGTGGAGCGGAGCATCGACATGACCACAGGCTACTCGCATGCCTCATCTATAGTATGCGCAGTTTTCCACTCCAAATTGACAACGGCAGTTGTACTCATTGAATTTGTGAGGATTTAGACAATCACTTGTTAGAGCAATAACTGAAGGATACGATGCAACAAAATGCGTCAGCGTTGGTTACGGAGGTGAAAATCACTTGGAATTACATATAAAATACGCGGGACTTCCAGGCAAGTTCAAATTTGCCCGGTTGCATTTAAATGACCACTTAAAATGCTAACGACGGATATCGTATGGACATACCGCACTACTAGAACAGCATAAACTATAGATTTGGTTTATATTCAGGTGAGCCTCTGTGAAAACCAAAATGGTATGCAAACGAACACATATGTCGAGTTAATGGATATCGCTTCAGTGTGCTTCTATCTTTAAGAGGCAACACAGTGGATGGCGTATTGTCGGCAGGACAAATATTCAGTTACAATCCTTTTATTTTTAGCCACGTTTCTATTCTCCCATTGACGTCTACGACTGGTCTTCATAACGTATTTCGTAAAGCAACATCGACAGGTTTTCTCCCACATTTGTTCACTCTGTGCCACCTGCTCCACATCTGAAATGTGATAAAGAGTTTGGCCGGTCACTTTTGCTGCCAAGAACCTGAAAAATAGGATTGGTCGTGTGCCACGCAATACTAGTTTGCTCCTTGGGAAGTTACGGCAGTTTCCAGCCAACTACGCACTTGAGTAAGCAAAATACACTCATTTGCAAACAAATTTGGTTTTGCGAGAGACTCACCTGGAACCCAGCTGAATCTCTCGGTTTGGACATTTCCAGGCAAGTGAATGTACTGTACCAGGCCGCCTCATGTTTCAATCGCTACGATATTGGAGATATCACGATACATATATATTTGTAACGCACTACTCATGAGGTTGCTGAAAACTCCTCGACGGCCCACGACCGGTTTCGCCCTTCTTGGGGCTCATCAGGTAGGCGCAGTCCCCAGTTTCCGTCAACCTTATGTTCTACTTGAGGCCAAATTGACGGAACCCCGAGGACTGCGAAAACCTGGTGGGCTCCAAAAAGGCGGAACCGGTCGTAGGCTATCAAGGAGTTTTCAGCAACCTTATGAGTAGTGTGTTACAGATACACACTTGAGTATTTCCTGGGAGCGCTAGGGATATTTTATCTTATGCTGCAGTTCTAGAGGTTCGACCCTACTGAGCTGAGCCACGTCCTCCGTTTGGTTTGTTTGGCTAGGTGTTACACAGTACGCTCTGTGTGAAAAACCCTGAAAGATGGAATTTCAGCGATATCGAAACATAAGCCAGTCGATGTTCTTTGAAAGTAATGCGTCATTTGTGGCCGCTGAGCAATAGATGTTCCTGATAAAAAAACAGTGTATCTAATAAAGTCGTCAAGTGACGGAAAGGTCAGCCATTTTACGGCTTCCTTCGTTATTCTAATCTATCAATTGGGACTTATCAAGAAGGACCGGGAAGTATTTCGGAGCGCTTCCCACGAAACAGGCATTCAAAAGATACTTGTTTGTTTCTCGATAAATGCCGTCTGCTTCAAGAAGCTAGAACTCAGCGACAAATGGATTGTGAAATGCACGGTCATATGTCAAACGAATAAAAAACACTCGGTCAAATAATGTGAATGGCATTCACTCCTAGGTAATGTTTCAAATGCTTTAATTCTAACTCATTGGTTTTGTACGGCATTCTTAATATGCCAGCAAGTTTGACAGAAGCATTGTGCATCTGTTTACCCTACTTCATCGATCCTGGAGACAGTCTTCGGTTTGTTTCTTGAAGGTGCTCGTTACGCGGGGGTAGACGGCCTACTATAAAATCTCGGTTTTGAGTAATGCTAAATTGGCCCTTATTAGAAACTGATATTTGCCAGAAATAAGCCAACGTGGTCTATGTTATTTTCAGATTCAGCTGTTTTGTGTTACACAGGTTCCATAATTTGAGTTCCGTTGACTTACAGTTCGCTCAACGAATCAATCAGGCCGTGTGGGTAAAAGTCAGGACCAGACAAGTGAGAGATTAACCAACTCTGCATATCAACCAACAAAGAATGGCCAAAGAACAAG
Source organism: Opisthorchis viverrini (assembly GCF_000715545.1). NCBI lineage: Eukaryota > Metazoa > Platyhelminthes > Trematoda > Opisthorchiida > Opisthorchiidae > Opisthorchis > Opisthorchis viverrini. Next base: position 112,197 of record NW_008751895.1, on the reverse strand, counting down.
CCGGAGATTGATGAACGGTCTAAATCGCACAGCCCCAGTTGAAACTGCTGACTGTTTAGAGGCTCTGGCATCGATAGAAGCTCATACCGAATTTCCAGCTCATTGTTCCGTAGTTCCGAAGATTCTACTTCAAAACCAATCCCAAAATCGGTCTGAAATGGTTCCTGCAACACATCAGTCAAAAACACGAAGCGAGACTGCACGGAAGCCGACGGTTACCAATGCTCCAAGTAGCGTGGACGGGAAGAGACGGCAGGCCCGCTCAGCTTCTTCCCACTCACAATATCCATCGTTGATGGGTCAACAGAGAAGAAATGAGCCTCACATTTGTCTGACTAATGGCTCCAGGGTGAGTAGTGAGTTGACCTGTGCGTGTATTCGGTCCTATTCGCTCAAATGGGATCTCCACACTACTGGTGTCAAGACAAACCACTCAAAAAATTGAGCCGTAGCACATTGTAATTGCTCATTGCTTTTTCGCCAAACCACGTTGATTTTTGCCTTAACTGTTTCATGGCTCAATGAAAATAATCCTCTTACAAGGGGAACAACTGAAAGTAAAAGCTTCGTTTTGTGTTTTTGATCTGGTCTGATCACTGGTTAGGTATCGGTCTTGAGTATGTTCACACAAAACGCTGAACACTTGAAATAGTTAATTTCATACAATCAGCCCGAGGCACTGGAGCTGATCGAGGGTTCTCACAGACCTGTGACATTTTAAGTCTTCTTGCTAACTTGGAGTACTGTGTCATATTGCTCACCACCATTCATATCCCTTTTTCGGTTAAAAACAAGCAGCAGTTTCAAGGAAACAGCACATACTCCCTTGCAAAGTAAATAGATATTAACGAGAGATCCACCTGAACCCTGAATAAACCTCTCGCTTATGGCTTTCCGCAGACGAAATTATTTCACGAAGTCCAACCCGACTTTTATTTGACATGATGGTTAAAGTACTAACTATTTTCACTTAACATATTTGAGAAGTTCTTGAAAGCCCACTACGGGTTTTTTTATCACTCTCCGGATTTCGCAGATAGGTGTAGTCCTTGAGATGTACATGATGGTGTGTATAGAGATAAAACGGTTTGATTCTCCATATCTCTTGTCACACTTGTCACTCGTTCTTCGTCGCCGCTATGCGGAAGCCAACAAGAGGCAGTCGTAAATTCGCAAAAGGTGATACGCAAGCATACCTCATAGAAATTCGGGCACTACAACTAACCAATGGGCTGCATGAATTGGGAAACCGGTGTTCGACTGGCAAAGACCGCATCTTATAAGTTTTGTCATTTCGAATCCAAAATGTGCAGTCTATTAGGGGCTCACTTCATTGGATACAAAACCAGACATCGGGATATAGGAGCAAACGCTTACACAATGCACACACAAAAAGCCGAAATCATGTTACAGCCAATAAGCATTTAGCTGTATTTTATTGAGTAATGTATTATACATTGTTAAGGTATTCGGGAACACAGGTAGAACAATCCTCAGTCTACCAGGATTTAGGTTCCGCGGTTGTTTGACATGTATGGAACTGTATGGGATCATGTGGGATCACAGCCTGTTTCGCGGGACGAGAGCGATTCAATAGCAGTTGGGCAAGTTTATGGTATGGGTTTGTTTTTATTTCGAGAACAGCTTCCAGAACGCACCTAAGTTATCCATCTATAGAAAGCCAAATATTCACCTGAGCACTTCCAGTCTGTTAAAGTTTACCAATAATGTCATTTAGCAAACAATCATACAGCAATTAGTTCAACTGAACACACACACAACAGCACATGGGGTGGTACATGACAGAAGATTTGGTGTACCTTCATTTTTACCAGTTATTAACCTTGTCAATTGCGACTGCAGCAGGTTACCTGTCAAACTTCAACAACTTCGCGTCCCGGGTTCACAAATCACAAGGTGCTTTTGAAGTACTCCTTGGGGAGCAAGTGCTTTTGTCTGATTCAACCAAAGGCAGAATCATGCTTAATGACGCACAGTTTTTCTCTGAGTCAGTTACATTTGTCGATACTGGTTTGTTCAACAGTTGGAATTTGCTCAAATGAACTCTCAACTGTTCCCAAAAATTTCCCCGGTTCGGTTCCCCTGGGGTGTACTTTGGGATACAAAATGAGTATTGAAACGAACAGCACATTGGGCGACCGCTTATGAATGGAGAGTATTCATATCATTCTGGAGGCCTGTGTCTTTCCCGGTATAACTAAAATATCTACGATGAAGATCGACCTTTGTCCTGCTAATGACTGACTCGCAATTCATAATGCGGGTGATCTGACAGACAAATGAAATTTCACCAAATATGCCGGTGCTGCTTTGGTATGATTTGGTTGACTTGAGCAACTCAGGAAGGTGCCGTTCGAAGTTATCATTCACAGCTGTGTTGCGATTATCTGTAATATGTATTATTTTGTTGTCTCTGAACAGCTGGTGATTGTGACTTGGATACGAGTGGTCTAAGTACCAGCCGAAATCAAAATTATTTCAGAAACATTCACGAGCAACTTTGCGTCTGAAAATTAGTAAACTGTCTACCCGAGCCGACATGATGGGCGAAAATCAACGTTTCGTCATCTTGAATCACTGGATCTTTTTGATCAACTTAAATAAGATAAACAAAAGATAGACCTTACAGTCTATGCTCACTTCATTTTATTTCTTCGGTTATGAATGAACATTGATGACATGAATGCCAACTCAGCTTTATTCAGCCCACTAGAAGCTTAGCTTTTGGACACAAGAAAGAAACAAACGCGCTCAACACATACCGTAGTCTCGGTGAATTCAATGTGTTCGGTGAGGTCAGCGAAGCTCAGGGGAGTAGCAAGGCCACTGTCTGCTTCAACTCGTCTGGAACCCAGAATCAGGAACACTTACGAATTACGAGTAAGAAATTCCGCAATGAAACCAAGTCTCGATGGATGTATTACAGCAACTTAGTGAAATATGCACGTTGTACATAACTGCTGATCTTGCCTCTGATTACTGGCAGCTTATTACACTCGGGTGCTGTTCGAAAAACCGTTGTCTCAATGACTCAAAACACCATGTCAGTTTGAAGGCGAATGTGCGACCACACCGATGCAGATTTCCATGAGAAATGGAGGTAACACTCGAAAGCTTGTCCTGAGACGTCTTTTGGTTTGCGACAACCATGGTTCCAGAAACATAGGTTGTGTGGTTCGTTGTCGGCGAATCCGCAATGAGGCAACCAGAAAGCGAGTTTTCGGTTGTGTACCGGGGACCTCCATCAAGATCTGTGTCCAGCTTTAGTTAAAACATGTTCCGCGCATACCGAAACGTCGCTTCCCTAAGAGAGTGCCGTCTTTGGTGACCAATTCAAAGTAGCGGAAACATAGAGGTGGGTAGTCTTTGATCTTCCAGAGGGTATGAAAGAGATTACGAAAAGCTTGGCTGCTGTAGTGCTACTCGCCTCCCAGAATTGGGAACGCGTGGTGCCCAGTGTACCTAGTTAAATATTCTACAAGTTATGGCTGCCTGTTGATGTCACTGACGTTCTTTTTTGTCAGTTTCTGTCCAAATTTCCTTAACGAGTGTCTGGTGCCTCGGAGTAATTGTGGTAAGCTAGCACGAAGTCTCTTACCAGTCAACGTTCATTCCTTTTTTCTTAATAAGGATTTCAAGTAAATCATGGTTGTACGGCAGAGAAACATATGTTTTAACACTAATTTCATTTTGTCTATGATGATGATGGCTTGTTTTGATGTCAATTTTTCCAATAGAGGCGTATGTTTGCGAGCCATCAAGATTTCTTATGGTTGTAGTAATTGTGTAATGAGTTTCGTCGCTTTTCTATCGTACGGTAGGACGACCCGTTTGCCTGCCGGCTTATGTGGATTTTGCCGCTTTCGCTTCTTCTGATGAAGTTACGCAGGTAGCCGTTAATTCAAAGTACACTGTATGGATTATTTTCTCCCCCACCTCTCAGTTCAGCAGCACTGCAATGTGCCTCTGAACACTTAAACACATTTTGGAAGCAAATCTTGTGATTTTCTGGTAATTTTGTATCTGGTCCGTGTGTTTTCTGATAAACTCAGGTTTGAAGGTACCTACTCTTACTCCTGGCAGTGTATACGTACAAAAATGATGACCGATTTTTCTCGTCAGGTTCAATGGTGACGGCTTTTAGTGCTGTTTTGGACAGCCCATGTACATGCTGTACTCTACGCCGTTTCCTGATGACGACGGTGGCAGCTTCTTAGCTAGTCTGGTGTTTGGAATTGATTTTTGGTAATGCTCCAAGTTTCGAACCTCTGTCAGTTAGAGACCTATCCAGTCATTCAACAGACGAGACCGACAACCCAAAGGATTAATCATTATCAGATGGCCACCCCACCCTGCGTCAAAAAGGGATACGTAATCAGAGGTGTAGGCTGCTCAACCGATGCACTATGATGCACTACCAAAAAACTCGTCCTGGGGTACTGCCAGGTCGCCAAGCCTAGACACGGGAAGTCGAGAGGCAGAAGTCGGGTTCGAACCATGGACCTTCCGGTCAGTAAATTCGCGCTCTAACCACTTGAGCCATTTCGCCCCTGATCGTGATGCACTACGAACTCACTACACACTAATGATATCACCTCGGTCAGCGCTGAAACATCTGTGACCGAATTAAGTTTTCCGGTTTTGGGTCCGTTCTGTCAGCAAAATGGGTCATGCTTGCTGGTGGTCCTATTAGCGGCAGAACGACGGTGAATAAATGAAACGCAGTACGTTACTGAAGGATTGCAGTATATATTCCTTATAGTGTGCAACCCCAGTCAATAGGTCGCATGAGTACCGGAGACACTTGAGACGATAGGAACCATATTTCAAACGCATACGCTAGGTCACTAATATTTTGTAGGTCACAGCCATCCCCTAAAAAGATTGTCCACTCTTAGTGTGTTCCACAGCTGATCCAGCGTAGGCTGCAGTCGATCGCTTCAACCCAGATTACGGTTCGCTTTACCACTGTGCTGTCCAAGTACAGTTTTCGCTCATTTAGAGGCAGACGGTTAGCACGTAGTGAAGCGAGATGCACCAGCAAGCGTCACTGAGACAGACAGCCGTACTTCGTGGCACGTTCGGCAAAGGCAGGAAGCGTGGCCAAGTTGGCTCAACTTCCTGGCTAGCTAAACCGAGCTGTGTTGCTCTTTGTTAAGTTCACAGCTTGCATGGTGATCTTTTCTATCAGTTTACAAGTTTTTGCACCCTGTGTAGACATCACTCCACTGTCTATCATGACGGTTTAGACTGCACAAAACATTCGTTCATAGGTTTCTTTTATCTTCAAACATTAGTGGCTTGTCATATTCGTCTTCGCCGCGCCATCCTTGGAACAATTTGAGCATTAGTTTGCAAAACTAACTATCTATATCAGTGAGTTTGGTCAACTGGAAAAACAAAGCGCACCGGCTTGTTCCAACATAGGAAATACTCATGTCTGTATTTCTCTGTCCATTTCATGTTGCTTGGAGCACCAGGAAATATAACCCTCACTTTCGAGAAGATGCATGCTTCCGTTTCAGTTTAGATAATGCTGGCTTACTACCGTGCGATGGTGCGACCCTACCAGAAAGGTAAAATTGGGAGACCGGAGCGGTTCCGCGAAACATAAGGTGAAACTGTCCCGGCCTAGAGTAACAGCTGTTAAGTGATCTACACCTCGAGGCAGCTGCTGGGTCGTCGTTTGAACCCCTGAGGGAGCCAGTGCAGAGCTCGAGGCTAACCTGTTCACAAGTGTTGACTGCAGCCTAGTCTGTTGGAAAAGGGCTAGCACGCCCTTGCCAGTAAGTGAGATGTCCGGGATTCAGATCTCCGTTTGGCCGAGAGTGTGCACTGCTGATGAACTCCAATGAAGGCTCAACTTCACTTGGGACTTTCCTCACTTTGGTGTGGACCCATCAAAATAACTGTCCCAGCACAGAAAGAGGACCCTTCATTCGGATGATAGGAATACGGATTCTACAAGTCTGGCAACCACATACTACCGATCTACGGGTACAGGGGTATAGTACGACAGATTGGCAGCAATCCCTCAACGGAGCAGCAGCGTATGTTACACAAATAGATACTGCATCGAGTCCTCGACTCAGCTCTGTATGTATACCGGTGTGTTGTCGCCTATATGCTTCCCTCTGGCGAAAGGCGCACGCAAGGTCAAACTGATGCCCCCTAGAATACCTTATGCTAAAAAATCAGTCAATTATCAAAAGGATGCCAAGCTTTTGTTTGTGCTTGGATGATGAGTTTCTTGTATCCGTCTTTGATGTCCACTAGCTTCTAAATACGAATTTCTAAACTAGGCATTCCAGCTTGAAGTGTTAGGCTATTTCGAATCTGAACGCACAAAAGTTTCTCGGCAAATTGAAAATATTATCCATTCAGTATCCCCAGTGAATTAAAGTTTCGAAGAAATACCAATATTGCCAAATCGCTATAGCTAGTACTATTGTTACCTTAGACTTTGTCTTTACCTGCCCTTTGAACTTGCACTGTAAGACTCATCATACTGCCAGTCCCACAGCATCCATCATCTTTTAACCAAGTTGTCTTTATTCCGTTACACATGCCACGTTATTTATCTAGGGTTATTATCCATGCCACGTCAACGACACTTGTCCTGGCGTTCATGCTGTTCTTTTTTATCTACCACCATCGTATTAGCTCTTTTGAAGACTTAAGAATAACGCCGGTTGTATTGGGGTACTGGCGTTGATCAATCTACTACTGTAAGTGTATGACGGGGCATGTAATTGGTGTTGTGTCGATAACTGTGACTCTGTCTTCGTCAGAATGATCTGTGCTTAAATCGTTGTGTTAACTCACGTTACTCACGCAAAAATAGAGATCTACTGATTTTCAAGGTTGGTCGGTTCCAACAATAACAAAATGTTGAGAGTAAAAAGACTCTCAACAGATAACTTAAATCGCCAAGTTGATGAGAACCAACTCATTTTTAAGAATGCACATGATACTGACATAAAAATAAATGAAGGGGCCAGATTACCATCAATAGCTTTTTTGTTGAACGAATGATAAGAAAACCAAACGAGTGCTTAATACGATATTTTGGGAATAGTCGCTTTTGACTTGTTAATAGTTTAAAAGCTGATGAAACATGATATTAAGGCTGGAAATGGGGGAGAAAGTTCCCAGGAAACGCTGAATCACTGTTTTGATGAAGTCTGATTATTTCAAAGATAGGGATCAAACATCTCAAGATGGAGTCAAATGTTTCTTAGAACCCAACGAAAATGGGTATATTTTACTAACTTTTGAAAACAAGGTGCTAACTTTGGTCGAGGAAGCGAGCGTCACAACTGTTGAGGTTTTCAGGACAGTTGATTAACTGTGAGGATTTCCTGTGCTTTGGATTGGACAATGTTTTCACCACCAGATAATTTTGCATAGAGGTCAATAAAATTGTCTGCCCAAGAAGATTCGTGCGAATATTTTACGAAATATCCTACGCATCTTACGACCCACATTGCGTGTGAGGGAATCAGAATCAGGGCCTTGTTTCCACACACTATTTCCCAAATGAATCCATCCAAAGACACCCTCACTATTTTTAACCCTGATGAAAGGGTAATTTTGTTACACGCTGTCTATTCTTGACTTATCCGAACGATGAAATTCAAATTTGTCTTCAACAAATAGCCTAATCAATCTGACTCAGACCAATTGTCTAAGGGCATTTTTTCCTAGATCGCAGTACGCGCCGTACATTTTCGTGGACTCCTCTGGCGCCATGCGACTCTCCCCAAAGGCTTCTATTCCCAACCTTATAGCCGGTCCCTCCTGAAATTTTATCCACCCTGAACACGGTTAGATATATGTTACCTTTCTACGCCAGGTAGCCATGAATTCGACTGCACTTTCCCTGGTTCATCCTCTCACGCACTGCCACGCCGCAGACAGACCTTTACGTAGATGACGCTCCTTTCGGCAGGAGGCCGATTGGGTTAACACCTATCCTACTCGAGGACCACGTCGGAGCAACCCATGGAGATTTTGAGTAATTGCGGTCAAACTTTCCCTAGAAAGATGAGAACAGCACAATCAGAAGTTGAGTCACAAAACAGCAATACTACAATGATGTAGAAGAATGATTTGATATCTTCAAGAATTCCCATTAACTGATCGATACAAACGGAGTTTTGATATACTTATGCGCCGCTAAGGATAAAAGACTATATTTAGGCTAGCGTCCTCTTTCTGGGCTGAAACTGTGAGAGAAAGCCAGTATCCCAGCAAATACAAGCGCACCACCGCCAGCAGCAGTGACCACCAACCAAATTTGGTGGGTTAAATTCGACCAAAAGTTAGCGAGAATCAAGAACCACATCTGCTTTGCAACAATTTTTGATGCAACTTTTATTTGAATGGCCGAAAATCCTCCTATCGGTCATATACGGATACCTGTAGATTCCCGAATCGGCGACTCTTGGAACCCGTACTTTGCCCCATGTCGATTTGATGTGCGCTGATGCTTCAGTATGGCCATCTGACGTCCCAGACTAGTCCGAATCTGCTAGTTTTATCACTGTCAATGGAAGAAGCGGTTCCGGTTTTGTGAACGACATGCATCGATTTTCTCGGATCACTGATTTATTGCGATTAGATGCCTGCCACAAATTGCGGTTCGGAACTTGCTATGCAGCAAATTGGTGGGCAAGCATGATCGCGGGAAAGAAGCACGTATCCACAAACCACCATCGTCGTTACATAGGGAACAACAGACCAGTTATTGTAGCTTTCTGTGTGGATAGTGAGAACCGGTCTACAATCCCGTTCTTCGAAGGTTCATAGACAAATAAGGGAATGAGTGAAACTATCACTCAGGTCACAAATGGACGTCCTCTGAGGGTGTCCCTTCTCACCAATCGCTCTTCAAAGACAAATCGGTCTTTTAAAGTCTTGTCAAATCTCTGTTTTGACATTCGTGGAAATTTTCCAGCGGTAAATCTTGGAGAGTTCTGTCGCGCCTAATAGCCTCTGCCCTAAGACCATTTCACGCAGAGACCCATTTGAGTGCACAGAAAAGTGTTTGCCGTCTCAGAGTGGCTGCTATTAACAGGTCTCATCACTGGTCACTTTGGAGCGATTTCACTTACCACTCAAGCGTGTTTTGTGAGTATGATGGGGAAGATATCTCATGCCGTCCAGGGTTTGTGTTTCTCCTGGTTAGGTCTTGAAGAATGACTCAAGTCTTGATGGCATCCATAGGTTCACGTTTCATGAACTAAATACTGGCAAATGGTGGTGCAATACTTCCGTATTCGTATTTTTTCCAATTAACACAAAAGCAGAAAACCGAACGCAGTTACCAGCCTCTAACGAACGGACACTCACGTACGGGAAAACACCACACCAATTTACTGCATTCGAACCAAATGCGATCCGTATCACAAGCAGAATATCGCGAATTTGAGGAAACTGGACCCATCCCGGACGTGACTGCTTGTTTTGACAGTAATGGGAAAGCCAATTTGGATAACGAACTCGTAAGTTGCCCCAAGCTGTTTGTTTAAAATGATGTCTTGGACATTCATTTCAGTTATTCTCAGAAGTTCTGCATCACGATGCCTTTCTGTAGCTGTCAAGCGATCGGTGATTCCCCATAATTTTCATCTTCATAACTCCTCGTGTTTCGTAGGTTTCGTCATTCAGTTAGGTTTCAGATTCTTCGACCTCCTACTCCACTACTTTGTAGAAATTTAACGTGCGTGTGGCAGTAATTGTTTTAGTCAAAGACGGAATAAGTGAAAAGCTATTGTGCTTAAGATATCTTATTGTATCGACCTAACCATACGTTGAAACAATGGGAGATGGAAGCTCCTGCTCAAATCAACCAAACGCCGGTGACCGCGTTTCTATCACGTCTGCTGTACTAAAGGTACTCATATTCCGTTCAGCGAAAGTGTCGTTGTTTGTGTGCCCAGACTATAACCCAGTATGCCTTGAGTAAATTTCACTGATTAGATAAGGAAAACTTCCTATATATTTTTGTTTTAGTTTGTTTTATTGGAAGGAGGATCAATGTGGTAGCATCACTTCACCAAACTAGACCAGTGCAGAATCCTCAGTTTGTATAGGCTCGTATCAAACTAACTTTGTTACTTAAAAGAAAACTCAAAGGAACCCCTTTTTCAAGGCACAGCCGCTCTAGGTTATAAGTGTTTGGCAGGCTTGGGAAAGACAGCTTAGCACTGAATGACAAACAACGTCATTTTATTCGTCGCCTTAGGGACGAACTTCCCCACAAGATGTGGGAAAGTTCACTCGCTGAGTCTGCTCGGTCAACTTACCAACCAGTTCTCCTCCGTAATCAAGCCGGTAGGGTAATAATATTTCACCAAAGATCATCCGTATGACATCTTCTTATTTGGTCCTAAATCCCTCAGTCTACTAGCAGTTATTCAAGAAGTATACTTAGCACTTATTAGTAGTACGTTACGTAGATGCATGTATCGGGATCTCTTGAATATCGTAGCGACTGAATTATGAGGTGGCAGCACACTCAGTTGTCTAGAAACATTACAAACGGGAGATTCAGCTGGTTTTTAGGTGATTCTCTCGCAAAACCGAATTTTTTTGCAAATGAGCGTATTTTGCTATACTTAGCACTGTTTATTTAATCACTTTATCACCAGCTTGCCCACTATATTTGTTTTAATTGTCTGAACCCCTGGCATGGTTCACCAAAACTAGATGAATGTGATCATCCGAAAACACAATACCTCTGTTGTGTTGTCACTGGTCACAAGGTTTTCTCTACTGGGCGAGAATGATCTCCGTTTTCAAAATCTCGCCTTACACTAGATAATTTCTCATGGTGGTTCCCTGTCGGTAGTGTTTTTGGAGAAATAACCTAATATTACGGGATCTCCATTGAACGTCTGAGTACGGAAGCGAATAAATGATCTCTTAAACTGCCACATCAGATGTACGAATGATAGGGCAGGGAACTACTGTTCGGTATTTCTCAGTCAATTAACACTCAGTATCACTTGCTTTGTTTACAGATCCTGTAACTGTTTCAAAGCAAATTTACTCAAATATACGATGAAGATGCTGCCAAATCTAACTGGCCAACCAGCAGTAAAATTTTTACTGTTTTCAATAATTCAGTTGCAGTGGCCACTGCTTGAAGTTAAGCTGCCACGAAATTTCCTCACCCCATGCGTTCTTATCACATTGCATTAGTCCTCAGCTGATCTTTTCTTGTGGGTAAAATTCTCCCTGAAGAAGACTCAAAAATGATACTGAAGAGGATGAATTCACCGTGAAAGCAGTCCGCCCTGAGGCGATCCTCATCGAAGTGAATCCACTTTTGTACTCATTATTCAGTGAGGTTTTCTAGGAACTCATTTTGGCATTTCGACTGCAGCAAGAAAAAATTGGGAAATAGAAGTGTAAACTTAAGACTACTTTGTACCACTAGTTTCGGTAAGATGGGTGAATTCTCACTGGCAAGACAAAACTATGGTAAAGAATATCCAGGGAAAGGCCGTCCGTCTAACTGTTCGACAGATAACAAAGACTTAAAAAAAAACTAAGCTAATCGACTGTAGGTGATGGCGAGATGCGCGCAGTATACATTCGCACCACTCTAGGTTGGATGTGCCTTCGTCCTGACGCAGTTGATACGACAGTGAAGCATCAGTGTCAACACTGATGTTGCTGTCTTTGATGACGATGACGGTGATGACGCAATTGATCCAATGTGTCCACACCAAAGAGGGAGGAGCACCGAACATGAATCCCACTTTTATTAAGGCTGATGAACAGTGCACATTATCGTCAGCCGTGTGAGGCTTGAACCTCTGATGTCTGACGACTCCAACAGCTCAACACGGCTAAGTTATCATGTTGGACAGACCAACTTGATCGCTAAGACGAAAATGAACTAAGCAAAGGATTGTACATCATATAGGGTATTATAAAGACCATACTTCACGCCCCCTCTTGGGTACTGTCCATCTCACCTAGTGAGAACTTAAAGACGATTTATTTAGCCTCTCAGAAGTTTGAACAGCTGTTGTTTTCCTCTAACGAGTGGGCTACCCTATTTATTCAGTTTATACTTTCACTGTGCGTCCACACTATAGCACTATCCGGATTTGGCAGTGGAATCGATCAGATACAAGATTGAAAAGTTGGCTAACTTCATTGTTCGCCTGCGAAAACGGATTGAGTAAGTGTTTCACGTGTGATACCGATGGCTTTATTTCCGTGTGTCATGAGCAGGCTCTCTATAGACTGAAACCACCAGGGTTAATTGAATATAATCAGGTGTGGTGTAATTAGTCAAATTTCGAGTGGCCTGCTTCTGTGTTCCCTTCCTATAAGGTGCTTGCCATGGCTTTTTCAGATAAGTGAGTAGCACTTGATAAAACTATTTGTTTTACATAGTGCCCTACATGCTCACTTTTTAACAGTCTTCGATTTCTATAGATCGATTGCGTTTGGTGGTATACTCTAATGTTCAGCATGTACTGTCTGAATGAGAAATCCCATGGATATGAAGAAGGGTATCTCTGTTTCCAGATCACCCAATTCTTATACTGGTAACTTGGTTTCCCACTTCTGAATAAGCACACCGAGAGACTGGGGTTGTTAATCAGTAACTGGTAACCAGTCCGAATTAAACGTTATTTAATTTCAATGATTTTTTTTGCCTCGCTGGGAACTTCTAAACGGCCTAGCTCTACAGACTTAGGTACAGTATTTATCGGAAGCTACTTATGGTGCTGTCAGCAGCAACACTCGCAAAGAGGTAAGGTACGTCCCTGAGAGAACTGGTGCGCGTGATTTCCGTACACGTTATTCACACTGTAACCTGGCTCTTCTTGCGACGACACCACAAGAAGCATCTTGAATTTCAGGGTTAAGATGGATGTTCACATTCCAAAATGGGTCCATTGCATATTTCAGACAGCCGTTTTAAACGTGGTTTCCGAGCACCTCTTCAATGTACCGGTTAGCTGCATACTCCTAATTAAAGACATATCAAAGCTAGGTATCAGACCAGATTTGGATTGAACATTAAGCCAGCGGAATACCTTCATCTAAGCCCCAACTGAATCCCTCGTCTATGATATTGTTTAGCCGAATGTGTTGAGCAAAGACCGTCTTACTTGGTACGATATTCGGGCCATCGCGGTACATTTTCCTAAAGGAACACTGCTCGTGAGTTTACCGGAAACTACTTGACAGTTCACGACCGACTTTGCCCTCCTTGGGAAACCACATGAATGGCGATACCTGTCACTGAAAATAGAGGAGTTTTCACCAACCCGTGAGTGGTGTTCCTTCAAGAAAACGAACATCAAGTCTTCTGTGATCTTGATTACTTTTCCCCCAAGGTCATCCATGGTGATCAAAAACGTGGAGCTTCAAAAAACTGTAATTATCGTCATACTTTTCTACCACTAATCAACTTAAAAATATTTCACACACAGAATGCAGTTTAACCGGCCTCATCTGTACCGAATACTGTCCTGATGGACAAAAAGCTAATTTTGCTAAGAAGAAAAAAGAAAGATCGACTGCTTTTAACCCAAAGCCAGTTCAGTCTTTTAGTACGTTTTGAAAATGCCATGGTAGAAGAGAATGTATCCACATTCACCTTTATTCTTAAGAACCAATTTCTTTGATTCACGGACCAGTGAATATCTACATTGCTAAACTAATCTATAAGCCTTTCACCGCTGCACTTGCTGTCCACTCACGAAAGCTTTGCACGAAATCTTCCTATCCCAGTGATTCTTTTCCAATCTGTTATCTTAAAACGAATAACGCACCATTAGAGTTTTAGCTTCTTTAGGTGCCTCAAAAACACCCGTGACTAACCAGACATCAGTTTAAGCGTGTTGTCTTTATACCTGACTGCCAAATGTGGAACGGAATATTTTCATAAAGGAAATTACTCACAAGGTTTCTGGAAACTCTCCGACATCCCACGACCGGTTTCGCCTTTCTCAGGGCTCATCAGGTAGGCGCAGTCCCCGAGTTTCCGTCAACGTTCTACTTGAACCAAAATTGGAGTGTTTTCGGGAAACGAGAGATCCAGTTGAGTTGCTCGTGAAAACCAAAGTTGAGCAGAATAGTTAGACAGCTTGTAACTGCCTTGGATTGTGCCCTACAATGGAGTAAGAAAACCGAAGGTAATGAAAGCATCCGACTGAGATCAGTCATTACACTACACAATCTCTTGATACAAAAGCACAGAACCTATAAAATTTGCTTCAAAAATGCAATTGATTGAAACTGCTGAAATCAAATGTACCGTTCTATTTACGGTGTTCAACCGAAAAGTCCCCAGTACGCGCCTCCAGGTATTATATAACATAGGTGTACGTAGTGAACAATATGATTAACGTAGTTGGGCCTACAATAAGGCGTTGATTTAAATACTTACGTAAGATACTTAAAAAGCATTTGTACATATGTTTTAGAGCGCCAATCAGTGAGTGTGTAAAAGCCAGTTTGAAAAACGCTAGTGTTGCTACCTCAAGAGTGCTTTCCAGACTCTCATAGTGTTTAGTAAGGACTGTTTCTTTAATGACTCATCCAGCAACAACTCAGATCATCGATTTTGACGTACAATGAAACATTAGGTCATTACATGAGTTCGAATCCAACTGCCATTTTGAAAATTGTATTCACCTCTCACAGTTAAGACATCTTGTATTTTGGCCCGAATTCTAGCCAGAATTCAAGTCTCAGTTATCAATATAGATTACTTGTTTTTTGCACGCCGTGCTATTCTACCAGGACAAATAAGAGGGAGAGTGAAAGTAGATGGTTTGGTTTTCCAAATTTCCTGAAATGTAACAACGATCGAAGGGGAAAGCAGTTCCTTAACTTTTTCGCACGCAAAAATCAAACCCGATCAGATCACCAGCTTGTTTTCCTAAGCGCCCAGACGTTAACTTAAAGGTGAGGCACTCATTGGTTGTTGATCAGGTGACTGCTGACCTGTTCAAAAAGCTAGACAACTGGCTTACAGACGTTCCTCACCATACGATAAAACATCATCAGTACGCAGTTGAACGGGTCATCCATTTAACGGAGCGGTTCTTGTATAGTGCGCAGTAGAGAATAAACCGAAAAAATGACCTCATTGACCATAAGTCATACCTGGTTGCAAATCTAATGCTCAGTGTACGGAGTGTGCAGAGTCGTGCACTGTTGCAACTCAATAGTCAAGCCAAAAAACGACCCATTTGTCATGCATAGTCACGTTCTTCGTGCGTGAGCAGTTCCCTGTTTCATAACACTGACGAGATTTTGAATTCTGAGAGTACATTTATAGAAACAAAGTTCCTTGCATAAAAGCCTTATTAGCGTGATCAATAGTAACTCAATGATTTTAGTGTTCTATTGTTTTATCAATTTAACTAGTAGATATAACCAACTAGGTTGGTATTTTTCGAAGACCATACCTTCAAACAAGCTAGCGTAAGTTTGTCCCGTATGTGGTTTATGCTTAAAGGTTTACTAAAACCCAGGCAACCTAGCCGTCTATTTCGCATCACCAAGGGGTCCAGTTGACTTCCAACACTTATCTGAATAGAATTAATTACCTTGATTCAATTTTAGACGCGACTACGCAGAACAAGGTACTTGTTCACCGGGTGATGACGTGTTTGGCGATGAGGCCGTAGGAGCCACCGTTGCTGGCATGTCCACAGGGATGCATCCGGTTGTGGCAGCAAGCCTGAAACATTTGCGGGTGTTGGAATTCAACGCTCAAGGTAAGGTTTTGTCAGGACTACCTGGATGACTGTTGTTCACCAGAATGTAACCCAGGATTCTATGTTTGAGGTTCGTTAGTTTGGACACTTAATAAGGAAGATATTGAGTCATTACAGTTAAGTTTGCATAGAATTATCGGTGCCCAACTTGCACACGTGATATAATTTCGTAAGGAATAAACTTAAGTGCGTTTTCATAAAGGAAACTACTCACATGGTTGTTGTATTTTGTTGTTCGTTTGCATGAGAGCTTGTGAGATCAACTGTCCACGGTTTTACTGCATTCTTGAGCAATGTATTATTGTTGAAACTTTTGTGCACTACTATAAATGTCCTAAAATTTCCAATATAATTCGAACTCTGCAGCGCATCGATTTATGTCTGGGATCGATTGTATCTTCACCTTCTGCGTTACTCCAGTTAGATATAACTTAAGTACATTACTAACAAAGTGAAGACTAACGCCACGAGGGTGGTGGATAGCAATCAGACCACAAATTTTCCGACCAACGTATGTGATTAATCTTGCTTTCAAATGCCTTTTTTCAGAAATATTCAATCTTCTCTATCCCAACGAAATCGACTTGTGGGAACCGGTGCGAGCTTGCTTGGCAGGAACAATAGAGGGAGAACAAATGTACAACGAAGCGCGGAGTAAACTTACTGACCACGCATCAAATTCAATGAATATGGACGACATCATAAAAGAAGGCACAATACGGAGAAATGAGACAGTGGCCTTTGACCCAGATTCTTATACATCTCCCGACAACAATGAATACATTCCACTCCATCACACGGATATTTTGTAGACAGCTCCAAGTGTACTTCACGAATGACGTAGGGGATATGATCTGAATGCAACGTATGTTGTACTATTCTGCTTCAAACAATGTCTTTCAGTGAATTACTACGTCTTCTGTTCTCTAAAGTGCGTTTCTGAAGTTCAGCATTCCTCAGGGCCACAATTTCAACTACTCCATCAAAAAGCGGAAGCAACAAATAAGCACCCTGGCTAATATAACACAACTTTTATGAAATTGGACGTGAACCAGGTACTCAAGCAGCTGGACCCACTGGTACCAATTCAAAAAAAGTAAAAGTACACAGATCGATGAGCCACGGAGTCAGATACTTTGGACCATTGGACCGAAAACGCTGGAAGTTGCAAGACGAGCTTGAAAAACATGCGGCTTATGATTTGTGGGAAGAGAAATAAATCCAATCCTACTATCAGGCTCCTTGTAAACGACAACTTACCAACTTCTACCATCAGGTTTTGTGTGTATTCATTTGTATGCTGGTACTGAGCATCAAACTTTGGTCGGCCGACATGCCGCTTGTCAGAGAGGCTATGAGAACACGCTCCTACGTCCCTAAGTTGTTGGAAGAAAACGAGCCAAGTGCATTTGAATCATCCTAGCTGACATAATTCACGTCATCAGCAGAGAGCGCCCCTTCGATGCCATACGTCGATGTATGAGCCGAACAGGATTAGTATAATTCGGATTGTTATCACAGCAGCGGGGGAGGGGGGGGTGGAAGCCGACTGCATGATCCGCAACAATGCATCATAAAGGAACTTGGGCCAACTCTGAACATGAGTTGACCTGTGAAAAACCTGGCCCCGCGCATTTGACGTAACACACGTGACTCTGCTACTCATCTAGATGTCCATTTCCCCACACAATCCCTTTTATTCTGAGGAGCATATACAGAGCACGTAGCACTTCTAGATTAATTCTGCTATCGCATCAACCAGAAGAACCAGTCACAGGAAGCAAGCTTCTTTAGCTGTATGTTTTCTTCTTTTGACCTTCTTATACCACTCTGAACTAAGAAGGCTTGTCAGCCGTATCACCTAGGTGTAACGGTGTACTCTACTGATGAAGCGTGCAAGTAGTCTATTATCAGGGACCCGTAACGGACAGAAGGTGAAAGTTACTGTGGAAAATACGGACAGCATGCAACCACTTTACAGTGCCCACTTATAATTGTTTACTATTCAAATGACATCCAGGAAAGTTCAAGAGAACGATATGGAATGTGCGAAAATAATCCGTACAGATGAGGTGTTTATCTTTGTGTCTGATAGCCTCTAGCTGCTTGTTCTGTGGTTGCCAATAAATAAGCTCGCAGCGAAGAGTTGCTCTTTTTTCACAGGTGGAATAAATGTAGAGTAATCATACAATCATTATGCTGTCTTGCTATGCACCGACAGCCTTTTTGTAGATTTGGTTTTCTCGCTCATGTTGCTGCATCTACACCGGACAGTCATGATACAAATGTTGGAGACCAACGAGGGCAACGTAAAGGATAACTTAGATTGGCCAATAACTTACAAAAATAAAGCAAGTCACGTAATCGTGTAACAGGTGTGTAGACGCTTTGTGACTCTCAAGTGCCTGAGGGCTGCAACAATAGCTTAAGGGAAAATGGGAACAGTTGATGGTGTCTAAACTCATCAAGCTTCCAAACATCAAATTCCAAGCTCGTAACGTCCAAAAATTTTGGTCTAACAGCTATGAAGCTAGGTAACTACAAACAGGGTCTTCTACTTATGTATTTAGGTGATGGGCGTGGGATTGTTGTGGTTAGTCTAGCTTAATAATCATGGCGTGATGAGCCGGAAAGCCAAAATATACAACAACACTATTATATAAGGTACAGAGATAAAAAGGTGGATTGGAAGGAATAAGCATCATCAGCGAGGAACAAGGATGTAGACAAGACACAACGAATCAAGGGAAATGGACCAAAGGATAACCGAGAAGCGTTTAAGTCAGTCAGAGCAGTGCTTAACATGAAAAGACAACCTGATGTGGAATTCTGTCCACCAGACTATGGAGACAGTAGAATAACCTGGTAGCTAAACAAGCTAAAATGCTGCGCGTTGTGTGCAAAGTTGTCTGCCCACGCCGACCCCAAAAATAGAATTCGAAAGTGCTGCACTGTTCTTGTGGATACGAGTGAACCCAGCCAAAATTAATCCTGAAAGATAAAACAAAATTTACCACTTCTCTAGTGATATCTGGATGCTTTCAGTTCTTTAGAAGGGCAAGACTGATGAGGCGTTTGGGAAGTTCATCACTAGGTTTTTTCTGGGTCAAATGTATGCATGGAGTCGCCCTAACGTTTGAACGTAATTAGATGTGGTCCACGCAACCTTTTCACGATCAGGATCCAGCTGGCTATTCCTACGTCTTTTCTTCACGAGCCCTCGTGAACTAAGGGACCCAAGGTTTTCGGCTGCAACCAAGGTCAGAAGACAGTTCTTTCGTGATGGCACCGTTCTAGTAATTGAATAGAACTATCGGTTCACTTCAATTGAACTCTTTCCACCAGGTGATGGCAAATTAGCTAGAGGAGCACCATCAGAGACTTCAAATTTTATTTTAACAGCCACGAAAATGACAGCTTTATTTCCCAGCTTGTAGAGGGCATACCAAGTGAAGTATTGTAACTTCGTTGCAATTTGCACATGACAAGAAACAACACAACGGAAGGGAAGGCAAAACAATGGGGATATGCCCAATACGTGTCGAATAATCATAAATTGCGGAAAACGATAAGTCAGGATGTGTGATTTTTCGGTGATAAAGCCGGTTGACTTGGACAAGACAGGAAACTGCTGCTGACAGTTTCTCACACGAAGCAAACTGAAACTAGTTTAGCTAAGACTATGGGCTTCTTTAAGTTGTGAATTCTACGGGGAGTTAGCCTTATCTGTTTGCACGCTCCGGTGATACATAGCATTTTGTTTAAGTGAACAACAACTCAAGTTCATCGACCACCACCTATTCGCACTTTTCACCAGTTTACGAGATAAAGCATGAAATAAAACTTTAGAATACTTTAAAGTTCCGCGTGAGGTAACATCTCCAGAATGTCCAATGCAATTTCCAAACAAAAATAGCTAGATAACGTTTTTATGCGTAGTCTCCCTCAGTTCATTTGGCCAACATCCGCACAGCAGCTTTTTTATAGAGAGCTATCCTTCCGTCCAGTATAACAGTGGAAGAATGTCTGATGCACTCTCTTGTACTAATGCAATTATGCGCTTCTGTGGATGATCCGGGTTATCGGAAATGCACGACTATTCGGCAGATAATGCAAAGTTATGAGATATCTGCACATGTGAATCATCAACATAGCGACATCCTTTCCATCAGAAATTATTACGCCTCTTAGCCAGGCACGGACCACGGCCCAAGGCCCTGCTCCCCGTGTTCACAACCCCACCCGATTTCCGGCTGCCAGAGGTTTCCATCCGTGGGAGTTCCTGGTATTCGGAGGTGCATGTGGTACCCCGGGGACATCAGCTGCTTACAGTGATCTACACAGTTCTCAGTCAATTGTAAACAGGATTACGTGAGTCCCAGCCAAGCGGATGAAGAGGCCTTACAGTACTGCATTCGGTTTTGCATTATATCCCCGAGTCGCGAGCCATTACTTGATAAATTTTCGGACGTAACTACTCGAAACAGGAAAAAACTGTCTTTTGTTATTGGTCTGTCCGTTAAGCTTTGAAGTTGGATTACAACAGTTTACCCATCAACCAAAGCGATGTAACAAGTGCGCGGTCGGGTGGGGTTGAGTTGAGACCCAGCGGAACACACGGTTCTTCAGCTGAAATGAAATCCGTTTCAAGCACAGCAAGTGACGTTGATGTGCGCCGCTGATTCTTTGATTTATTAGGATGCTCATTTCACTGTGTCAATTTAGCTTTCCGAGGCGAAGTCAGAACCAATACCTTTGGAGAATACTCTCACTTCTCCTCTGAATGTCCAGCGTTTTCGCCGTATATTTGTTGCCTTTCTTTGGTTCCATCTCGGGAGCGAGACGAGCCGCACATTCGCCTTAAAATCCTTAGTGAACAACGATGAGGCGTTTATTTTATTTCCCTTATTCAAAAGCCGATCTGGGTTAACTACACAATATGGCTCCTCGAGACTTTAGCTGTCCGACAAGATGTTTAGGCCTCAACTGTGACAAGTTCACATACTATTGAAGATATTCACACCACCGGGCTGGCACCAACCATTTTTCTACTGCAATAGGTTCGGATTTGAAAACTCTTAACGTCTCCTGACACCGCAGTTACCAACGGTTGTGGTTTGTTAATTGGCTTTATTATTCATCTTTGTTTGGTGAGAGTTATCATGCCGTAACATCCTGGGTTATCCAATGATCCTGGTTGGTCGATTGTACTTTTGTCCCACTTTCAGAATTTCCAGAATTTTGTCGCAAAAAAGACATACGTGAAATCACACGTGTGCGTCAGTAGATGTTTGTTGACGGTAAGGACAATCCAGTGGATAGCATATCACAAGGCGTAGTTTCAGAAATCTCTGGACGCGTTTCGTGAAGCCAGAGCCCGAACTTTCTGCTGGACAGGGTCATCAGGACCACCAAACCAAATCCACGAGCTCCGTTTCCCTCAGAAATGATGAGAAAGCACGAAATGCACGATTGCTTATGTACAGTCAACCGTCTCTTTTTTCAAACATATTTGATTACTATCACAAATCTCTTGAGGCCGCTGCATGAATCGGACATTGTTGTACTCTGATCGGAAAACGAACCAAATCCGTAACCAGCCCTAACCGTCATCAGACACAGCGACAGAAGATGGGATTATCAATCTTTGTCCCAGAATTCGTTCAAAAAACACGTTTTGAGACAAGCTCAGCATACTGGGCAATAAACCCGCTGGTAACGAGCGTACATCATCCTTGTATATCAGTCCACTTAGAAAGATGAATCCCTGTGATGACCAGGAAATATTTCGCGTAGGGAATTGCTCCGGTGGGCTGTTTTGCCTTTCGGGACTAAGCACCTTATCATACTGCCAACTAGATACTTCATCATCAAACTTATCTTAAAATACGGGAGCTTTGGCCATGTGGGTGCCGGAGAAGTGCTGTAAGCTATGCACAACGGATTCTAAGTTTTGCATGGATGAACCGCTGTATGGTGCGTCTTTTCGTTTTGTTAACCTCGCCCTCGATTGTCTTCGCCGCCATGCCACCAAAAGATAATAATCACCTTTCAAAAAATGAATCAAGTGCAGCTGTAGACCATTTTCGTTCACCCAGGTCGAGCACTTGAGCAGTTGCCAGTTAAAAGAGGGCGTGGCATCAAGAAAGGACAGAGCTGCGTGTTCACTTCATGGTCATCCGTGCTCTTCATTTCAGGTAGCTCATAACTTGCACATGCGCATTTTCGGGACTCGTCGCTAGATGAAGCTGTCCGTTAAAGCTTCATAGTAAAAACGCAATCAATATTAAGGGGTTAGAAGCCGATGCCAAAGAATGTTTCCGTAAATAGGACCGGGAAAAGTTTACGGCCAAGTTGCTGGAGCACAAAGGCGACTAGATTTTCCTCACGCTCAAAGCAAGATACTGTGGAGGCATTTGAGAGAATTTGGCGTCAGGTAAATTTTCAAAGCCTTATTAGGAGATAGACTTGTGGAAGGCGAGAGGCTACAGACAACCGTCAGTGGGATCGAGAAAACCCTCAACGACCTCCTTTTAGTGTAAGTGACTTTGGATCACAATGAGTACACAGCTCATGGACCAAAATATCTGTTCCTCTTGGGCGCGAATCCTTCAAAATTTAATATTCGGACTCATACCCGCGTCCTAACTGAAGCCTGTGGACGCGCAAGCTACCCAGCGGACCTATTCTGGAAGCGATGGATTAAACAAGAAAGGGGTCTGAAGGGGGGCGACATTTTATTGGTAGATATCTCTACATAAAAAGCAATAGTGGAAAGGTCTTGTCGAGAGAGCAATGGATGGAGAGATATAGAGGTGATTGCAAGGTCCAGCCGGGGAGCGTCCCGCAGAGACATACGCCAACTTTACACGCCGCAGGTTGCTGATGAGGATGGTGCAAACATAAAGTGATCTGGCGGATGATCACTCTGTCGGCTCAAAGTGCAAGCAACCTGATGGTTATTGGATTTTGATTCCCCCTGAAAATCAACGGCGATCAGCAGTGGGCCACCACTTATATGTGGCATGATTCACCTTTGTTTAATATAGCAGCTTTCTGCTACCTTGCTGCTCGTTCCTTGGGTTTTCGATCTCGCTAAGATCTGCATACACTCTAGTTGCTTGTGTGGAGGTGCTGCTGCGTCTCATCTTCGCCTGCAATTTTGTATCAGCTCTATCCAGTTTTAGTGTCTGCTGTGACGGGAAATTGGGTCGACCATGAATTGAACTTTGAACGCTCCGGCTGGTGAAAGGCAAGATATACTTTACGCCAGGCCCAATTCTCCATCGGTCCCGTTTTCGTATTCCCTTATCGCGTCTGGCTCGACATAATCTGTTGAAAGTTTGTTTTAAACAGCTTAAAATGCGCACTCCAACTTAACACGTGTCACAAGGTGCTGCAATGCGCAGTCAACTAACGACTGAAGGCGTATTCAATCTATGAAGGATTCATCCGACGCCCACCTTTCAGAGAGCTTCTCTCGCCTCTCGAGTGTGTAAGCTGCCTTCTGTGCTGTCGTCTCTATATACGTCTTCTCTACATCGTCTGGCTGCCCGTAATTTTGTCTGTTTATAGTTGAGCACTCACTCGCCATCGTTCCAAAAGGCTATGCTGCCTCACTGTGCCTTCTGCTCCCATCGATGGCGCCATTATCGATCATACATTCCGATTAACCATGATTTTTATTGAAGTATTTGTTCACAGAACCAGTTTTAAACAGTTCTTTACGATTTTCAAAACATCTGCCCTCGTCCATCTGTTCTTAATGCCCAGTGTGTACAAATTTTATGTGATCAGGTTGCTCCAATCGTCCTGTGGGACACTTATCAGCCCGGATTTCACACCCTCTATTATAAATGTCCACGGTCGTTTGGGTTAGAATGACTGCGTTTGCTTTCTCACGGGTGCTGCAAGTTTCTTGGTTGTCCCATTCCCTGTTTTATGCTCAACTATAACAACCATCACAGTATTCCCTTCCATCGTCTGGCCCGACCGGTGCCCACGAACAAAACACTGAACCACACGTCAATAGATAGAAGCAAATCCTTATTGCGCAATACTGTCTGAAATACAAAATTTTCTAAGATTACTGACGGCCAACTTGGCACATCTCAACTTGGTCTCCGACTCACTCAACCGTTGTGCCTGCAATACCTACCACCCACTCAGATGCGTCTGGCCTCACCTAATGAATAACTTCATCATCGTTGTTGCTGATATTAGATAGAGGACACCTCCCAGGAAATACCTTCTATCACATTTTAGTTCTACTGCTTCCACACATCTTGAAATGGTGTGAACTCGCATTTCATGAGCAAACTACCCACAATTCTCGTACTTCTTAACCCACTGCACCATGAGCTGACCAAATACATCATGAACGACCATCTTACAACATTTCACTTCAGCAAATCTGCACCCTAATCAGCGTGACCACATTTCATATCGCCCCTGGGCATCAAGAGCCTTTGTATTGCTCGGAGCTAACAAGTACCACTAATTTTCTGACTATATTCTACATGACACCCCTGTCGTGGACTTGGAGAAGTCTGGTATTATTTCCATCACGCGCGGTGCTTACTAGCTGCTTTGCCTACCCAACCTGGGTCAAAATCGATAACACCCTTTCCAATCCTCTTCAAACATCCAGTAAAATCGTGCAGCAGCACAGTTTACACTCTTTCCTCTTCATAAATTTTATTTGCTCCCAAACTTTTGTGCTACCGTTTTATGCTCAAGGTTGCCGTGTGCAAGTAAGCCCGAGATTCGTCACAATGGATCAGTCATCTTAGAGGAATTTTGATCTTCTTCGCTAAGCTAGGAATCCGTTCCAAATAGTCAAAATCTTTATCACCCGCTTTTGTCAGTGTCATTGCAACTAAAATAGATTCCATATCAATCCCATCCTTGCGGACCCATAATGGTTTGGATAAATTATTTGCCTCTATTTTTCACCATCGTATTTCGCCCCATGCACGTCTGCCAACATCATGAAAGTAGTCCAAATATTCTACCATTGCCACCAATTTATTCAACCTAACATTATTCTGTTGTTATAACCAACCTGCATCAAGTCCGCTTTGAACAACTGTAGACAATTATGGGACTGATCGCTTAGGGGCAACAAGGCTGCTGTGAAACCATGCGATGAGGAATATAAGGGAAGGGTACATCTCACGCTACCTGTCCCGATTCTTCTGGCCTAAGATTCCAGCCGTAAAATGTCGCGCCTTCGTTGGGGCATTCCACACGTCCACCATGTTTTACAGGAAAGGTTTCCAATAAAACCAAAATACCAAACTCTTTCACTACTGCTTAAGTCCTTTAATGGAGTAATACAGACGAGGCCGCGGCATATTTTCTGGTCGATTGTGGTCTATTTTAGAAACGACCTTGTGTATTCGACAGTCCGTGATAGGAACGCTAATACGCTTCAACATTTTCTCGGGTTGATCGACTCACAGTTCCCTTGCCAGTCCGAACCCACTGACCTGCCCTCGTCAGCTTTATTCCTGATAATCTATGAAGCTCATCATGATTGCCAAATATTGCCTTTATCTGCTCTGTTGTTTCTGTGTATGAAAAATGAACTCAGAATCCTTATAATAATAATAATGTTTATTCCCAACCTGTGGGTGGCATACCGTCTGGCACGATCATAGTTTTACGGTCAGAATGGAGCATGACTGGGGGATTTGTGAGGATTGCACCAAAAGAGGACAATGTCATAAACACTGGTGAATACCCGATGATATTGTAATAATAGGTTATCTCCCAACTTGTTGGGAACAATGGGCATGAGGTCCGACTAGTTCAAAAACAGTCAGGTGGCATGAACTAAACCTGAAAACCATTGCTGGTCATGAGTGACCTTGGGTGGTCGGGTAAACGGCCGGAGTCAAAACGAGCAAAAGTGGAGATGAGGATGGGATAATTCAAATTGGGAGCATATGGTAAGTTTTGTCTCAAAAATGTGGTTCACTCTGAAGGTAAGCAGATTCACTGGTTGGATTGTTGTAGAGAAGTCAGGTGCAGGGAAATAGGTTGGATGGGGGCAAGTGGCTATTACATAGGGCGACACCAACCCCGTATACGAATTTAAACTTGTGCAAAAGGCAAGCCGAAATTGCATCAGAAAGGCCAGGCTAGCCAAATCTGAGCGAAATTTCATCATGTACGGAGGAGGTCATCCCAGAGACGGGGCCGGATGAGAACCGCTCGAAGTTGTGGCTACAGGCTTGAGTGGGCGAGGGGTTGCGGTCGAGATTCTGGAGAAAGTGTTTGCGGGAGTGCGATCTCACCGGGTATGACTAACATGCCATCATCGCACTGACATGCTTCGATTTATGGACAGCCCCGTAATGGTCGCCAAGGGTCGGAGAAGGGATACGCAGTTTCGTGGCAGCTGGTTCTGGGTGAGACGGAGATTGACACAGGGAACCATGCTGATTTAGGCTCACGGATAATTCCCCTTTTGTTGGAGGACGTGTGAGCGTAGACAGGGCCTCAGCCAGTTTGAATGAATAACAGTTCTAAGGGGCGTTTGGGCAACTGCAGGAGAGGATTGAAGCTTGGGAAGAGGCGCGACGAGAATGAAATAGAATGAAAGCAGTAGCGTGTGGCGGGGGGTGGGCTGCATAAGATTCAACGGCGGCGATATAAAAAAAATCTAAAAGGGGGTGACAGCAAGCTAAAAGGACCCAAGAATGCCGAATGCGTTTGCTGATCTAGAAGCCAAGTACTGGTTGGGACAGAGTAGATNATAATTCCCCTTTTGTTGGAAGAGCGTGTGAGTGTAGACCGGGCACCAGCCAGTTTGAATGAATAACAGTTGTAAGGTGCGTTTGGGCAACTGCAGTCGAGGAGTGAAGCTTGGGAGATGGGCGACGAGAAATAAATAGAATGAAAGCAGTAGCGCCAACCTTTCAACATTCACAACTTCAGTGCACTAGGCTATAAATGAATAAAAACTTATCCCCCCACCGGGGATAAATGCCGCTGGTTCACTATACACTGATTTAGCTCCCATTTATTTTCCGGTCTTTCATGACTTGAAGCTAGCATCAAAATTGCAAGCAAAGCTCACTTGTCGCTGGTTTGCCGGTCCGGCCTTCTGCCCTAACCCTACGTAGGTCAGACAACCAGTCATCCAACCTTCTTGAATACACACTTATGGTACCACAGGTCAAATACCTTCTTGTGTCTAGGCAAGTCAAGTGAAACCTGTTAGAAACCACTAATTCCCTCATACGGACTACCACAAACGATGAGCGATAGCTGTGCGATTTGTTGTGGCCTACGGTGCAAACTTTGCAGGAGGCTTACTCCTGCGCACAAATATGCCGACGTCTTTTCTGCGGGATTGGACCGATGAGTAGGCAGCAAGATAAAATAATACGTTGTATTCGGTATTTTGATGATTCCACACGTTCTGGGGAGTCTAAAGTTATCGGCGTGTGTCATGTTTATTGTAGTTCTGGAGCTTTAAACTGAATGTAAGAAAGATTGTTATTTTTTCAAAAACTGCTTAAATGCCAGCGTGGCTGACAGAACTTCTGTTGACCACACACTTTACAACATGTGGATATTGGAGGCGATATTCCGGTGGTACTTTGAATCCGTAACACCATGTTTAAGTAAACACACACCAAAAATTCTGAAAACAAAAGAGAATGTTTGGGAATTCTCTTGATAGGTAACAAACACGAGGCAGCCGTCGCTCCCCAGGATCCTTCTTCAGTCTCAGTGATATGTATGTAACGTACGTAGATCCCGATCTCATAGACTACAGCGTACCGACTAATTTTCACAGGCACACGGAAGATTTTCTGTGTGGTAAACTCCGTACGCGACTTGTGATATTCCTCAGGTGGCTGTTTTTTTACCTTCCCTTGGCGAACTATCCGGGATGGTGCATGGATGGCTCAACCGTGGACGATATGAAGTCGGTAGGTCTTAAAAAAACGAGACAAATTATGGACCTGTACGTTCAAATATTGCCGGAATATCTGCACCATTTAGGTAGCGACTGGTAACAATCTTACGGCGTTGCCCGGGTGGGTCCTAGAGCTTAAATCAGTCTCTATGATCAACATAAATAAATAGCGTAAGACATGTAGTGCTTCCGATAGCCTAAAATTTGCCGAAAAAGTATTACTCCGCAGCCAGAACACAATCCTGGTTTCTTAAATACTTGCCACCTTCTTCCAAAGAGGATTTCGCCGTCCATTATCTCACTGAATGAGCTAGATGGCTGTTGCATGATAGCAAACTCCCCGTACCTTTCACAGACATTCGTGACTAAATGCCTGTTACTATTGCCACCTGTTATCAAGAAGGTGAGGAGTTCCCGACGGTTTATGACAGATGGGCTAATTTCTGTACACTTATCCAAAAATTGTTGTCACACGTGTTCCAACAATATTTATTACGTCGGAAAAATGTGAGACTAACAATCCACTGTATCTCATGAAAATGTGTGGTTCTGGTGCTTTTCCACCAACTATGGTACCAGCTATCGTGCGCATCCTCAGAAGTCCAGAGAAGCGTCATGTGCCGAATGATACCAAATTATCAGTCACTTACTTCCGACGTTAGTTCTGTAGGCCTCGAGGGATAAGCGGGCCCAGAATCCGCACCCTACAGACCGCCAAGTTTTATTGACGGTGTTTCGCGTCAGGACAGATCGTTAACTCGCCTAACTCTCCCCACTAGTAATATCCGGTGTACAAGCAGTCCGTCGAAAGACAACTCCGTCACCATGCAGACGTAAACAAGATGACACGAAGTGACTGAAAAATGGCATTCGGGTTTCATTCAAGGTCATGCTGGACAGCTGAGGTTCTGTCCGCCAATAGTAATTATGGTCGGCTTTCCAGCCCCACTAGCGTTTTCGAGCTTTGCCTGGTTCTGGAGTTCGTAAGCTACGTCTGTGGTACAGACAATGAACACAGAGTACGTTAATGATTTCGCCATCAGGCGCAAATGTCACACGTATTTCTCACATGATCATGCACCACCATCTCGAACGCGTTGAAGGATGAACGTCAAACAGCAACGTGCGCCCCAAAAAGAATCTTCGGTGAATTTCGGTTAACATGGCTTTCAGCTGTAAGAGTACCGCTCATTAGATGTAAACCGAAAATGACTTCGCCGAAGCTGGTAACATTTCAAGTTTTCAAATTTTATGGGCAGATAGCCTAATCTGGCTGCACGTTTCGGTAGTGCGCCACTCTTAGCACTTTGTTCAAGTGAAGGAAATCGCAAGGTTACTAGCGACTAACGTTAAGTCAAATTCACGCAATTAAATGTTCCGCGTTGTTCTTCAAATGAGGGAACACCGCATTCTAATCCCATCCTGACGGGAAGCTGGACAACGGTTACTGCGTTACGCTTTTCAGACGAACTTCGGCATGGCACAAATATTGGATAGCACGTCTTGCACTCAGCGCACCGCTAACGAGGAGCACACCCAAATTAGTTTTGCCGAACCTATAGAGTTTTCGAAAGTGCGACTTTGAGCAGTTAGTCTAATCCATTTGCACCTTCCGGTGACACGTTGCTCGTAGAATTTTGTTTAATAAAACAAACTTCCAAGGCCACGGACCATTACCAATTCGCATTTTGTTATCGGTTTACGCAAGATAGAACACGAAATCGCGCTTCAGCATATTTAAGTGTTCTTTGGTGTTCATTAAGAATAAAAAAAATTTGAAGAACATCTAATGTAAATTCGACTCTGGAAAACCGGTCACTGACCTTTGTTTAACTCCTCAGATCTAACAAATGGGATAGCTTTGTTCGGCGAACTTGGTCACAACACATTTTCCCATGGATCTCGACATCCATTAAGTACAAACCTGTTAGACAACAGCATGAACTGGGCAATGGAGATGCGAGGGCCATCTCTGAGGATGATCTTTCCTTCCAGATATCCACAACTAGCCTGTAGATAATACCGCGTCACGAGAGAACTGCAGGTATCATTCCTATTATGAATATAATGCTCTATGTGTGGTGACCACCACAAAAACGGTCGCCGTGATAACTGTAGCCGTTGTCACCTACCTCGGCTACCTGTCCTAACTGCTGAGTCCGTATCAACAGCAATAGTATTATGTGAAGTTCGTAGGATCACATATTGCATCAGGAGTTAAAAGACATGCAATCGATTGTATGGTTCGCAAGGAAGACATTTCACTTTCCATATTATGTAGACGGATTCTGAGATTTTCCAGTTCTTTCAAGGCCTGAGATTCTACTGGTAGTTGTGAGGGGAGAGTGCTGCCAGGTTGCGGAAGCAAAGATATATCAGTTAGGACTACTGAACAATCTGTGGTTGTCTGTGGTACAGTTTTTGCCGGCCTCGATGGGGGTTGGGAGCTGGGTCTTCTGGCTGCGAGTCGCCTCTTTGGATATACTGTGGAGATACTGGATGGGGATTCGGGGTCTGGCAACCGCTTAGAGGAGGAAGACGGGAGCGGAGTCATAATGAGATACTTCGAGGTAGGTTGAGGAATAGTAGTGTAGAAGGTTAAAAGCTCTGGGGAGTGAGACCTATTTAGCCTACTGAAGAAGGGGGACCTGTTTAACTCTGTGACCGCAGAAAATTTGGGAGCCCTCGTAAAAAAATAGTTACCTAGTATAAAAATGGTTAACGACCTATGGGTGGGCTATAATCCAAAAAACAAGTTTCTACAACACCTGACCTTGAAATTTCGGTTTCCAAGGCCACGGACCATTACCAATTCGCATTTTGTTATCGGTTTACGCAAGATAGAACACGAAATCGCGCTTCAGCATATTTAAGTGTTCTTTGGTGTTCATTAAGAATAAAAAAATTTGAAGAACATCTAATGTAAATTCGACTCTGGAAAACCGGTCACTGACCTTTGTTTAACTCCTCAGATCTAACAAATGGGATAGCTTTGTTCGGCGAACTTGGTCACAACACATTTTCCCATGGATCTCGACATCCATTAAGTACAAACCTGTTAGACAACAGCATGAACTGGGCAATGGAGATGCGAGGGCCATCTCTGAGGATGATCTTTCCTTCCAGATATCCACAACTAGCCTGTAGATAATACCGCGTCACGAGAGAACTGCAGGTATCATTCCTATTATGAATATAATGCTCTATGTGTGGTGACCACCACAAAAACGGTCGCCGTGATAACTGTAGCCGTTGTCACCTACCTCGGCTACCTGTCCTAACTGCTGAGTCCGTATCAACAGCAATAGTATTATGTGCGACGCTGATTATGGGGCCTCACCTATGCACAGTAACATGATCCAACGTTCATCGACGGTCTTAACTACAAATAATAATATTTTATTCTCAACTGGTGGGTAGCACACCGTCAGGCATATTCACAGTATTACAGTCGGCATAAGAGCATGACTGATGGGTGTCGTGATTAATGGGAATTTCCCGGAGAAGGGACGGTGACGTGAACAGTAGAGCATTAACGAAGTGGACCTCATCACGCCTGAGATGACATGGGTAGGGATCCAAAATTACAAGAACTCTTTATCTCCTATGGAGAACATATCAGATGACACAAGATCTGATCGTTAGGATTTAAAAGTAGCCGGCAAATCAATACGAGTGAGGGTACAACAAAAAGCTTCTTGCCTGGAACGCTACAAAAAACTTCAGACTATAGGAATTGTGGAGCCAGAGTAATGGATCTAGAGAGGAAGTGGACCCGCCATGACGTGGCCGGCAAATATGAACTAAAGCCCGTAACTGTCACTAGGGCTTCATGGCTTGGGTTGTTGAGCGTATAGCCAAGGAAAGCCAAGGGGGGTAATATGCAGTGCGGACGAATGGTAGTAGGAAACCCAGAATCACAGTGTGCAGTTAAACTTGAGAGACCCACCAGTGTTGCTGCTGGAGCAGGGCCGAGTGTACAAGTTACTATGGGAGAACGAGCTCACGCAAACTGTACGGAAATTGACTAACTTGGTGAAGAGCACAAAAGACAGTCGCCGAGATTTTTATACCCGACAGAAGGTTCGACAGAATGCAATGAACGCCTCCCGGTGATGGCTGGTGACAATGAAGACTGATTGTGGTTGCCGGTAAAGGAACGATTGGGCGGAAGGGCGCGGTTCATGTAGGAAGTGAACAATTGCGGGTGCGCCATCAATATGGGTATCGTATCGTCACTTAACTGAAATGCCTCGGTTTCTATTCAGCCCCGTAAGTGACGTCGTGAGTGAGGTAGTAAGGCTGAGATGCGCTGTCCTGTAATCACTGGGATGTGCGTTTGCCGGGGGATTTCTCAAGGTGAGCAGAACCAACGTAATATCGGTCGGGGATCCCCTCGTTCGCAGTTCACAGATCAGGTGGAGTGGACAACGGCCAAACAGGTCATCCATAGTACGTATTACCACGAGTCGAAGCTTAGGAAGAAGATGAAATGAGATGAATTGAGATCAGATCAATAAGGTCCGGAGAGTTGTAGCAGTCATCAGACAGGTTACAGTCTTTTAATAGGGGGGATGAACGTTCACCACAGTTATGGTGGTGACACTAGGTGGTCAATCAAGACAGGATAAGGATGGATTTGCACTCAGTAGTGTAGTCATCAAAGTCAAGCTAAGATTGCAAATATACCTATACTATGTAGGCTAAGAGGTGGCGTCATGAGTGTAACCAAACACGTAACAACTAGCAGGAGTGTAAATTCTGAGATGGTGGACTAGATTTCCTGGAGGTCATTAGTGAGTTGGACGATACTAAGATAATCTAGAAGGGAAGGTGTATGTAAGTAAGATGATCACCAGTCCCCGAAGCACTACTATCAGCGTAAATCGATGAGTGATGCATGACGAAGACGACTTCCGATGGTAACCTCGCGGGCTGATAATGGAGAATCTGGAGTCCCACTGCATGTTTATGGGTGTCGTATGTATCCACTCCTGGGAGCAGCAAGTTGGTGTGCCTTTGTGCTTGGTTGACGAGGTGGGTTTCGGTGCGGTGTAGCCTCGACATTGCCGAAGGCAGCTACAGCTGTGCACGTCAGCGTAGGCCACAGGCATCTCAGTTTCTTCCGGCCATCTCAGGTATATTGTTTCTTTAATACGCTTGGACAGGCGAAATGCCATTTTTTGTTGTTGTTGTTGTTGTTGTTGTTATTGTTATTTATGGCGTCGCCAAATAACTCAACTGAGGCAAGGCCAATACCAGCAGCAACAATCAGAAGACAGTAGTGCTCTTCTATTATTTCCCAGGTCCAGAACCGATGGCGATAACCAATAACTATACGCGATGCTGCTCATCTTTGTCACCTACCGATAACCAATAACTATACGCGATGCTGCTAATCTACGCCACCTATAGTAAACACCAGTCCAGTACCCATGCGGACCGGTAAAAATGATGATTGGACAGTATGTGTGAGCCTAATCCGACGACTTGTCCTACTCATTGCTGTACTCGATTTGGCCTTGTTTGGCTTCTTATTGTACATACTAGGTCCGTATTTACGTGCGGCGTTGAGTAACCAGTAACCTGATCCAATCTCATCTGTCATACTCGTAACCGCACCAGTTGCACCTTAGTTTTGCTGCTTAGGTTATACACCGGGCTATTATTAATGCGTGGCGACAAAAATCAGGCCCAACTATACATGATATCCTTATCTAACGGTCATCGACGCCCCGTCATACTCCCAACTGTAGTCGATATCAGAGAAATACACTCATCTGCAAACTTTCTCAATTTTGGAGGACACTCACCTGGAACACAGCTGAATCTCTTGTTTGCGGTGCTTCCAGGTAGGCGATATCGCTCTCCTTGGCTACTTATCGTAATTATTAGGCCTGTGACTATGCGGAACGCTGAGTTTGAAGCCCAATGGTCCGGTCTAATGGCCAACGACGGCGCGTAATGAAAGCATGTATTTGCAAAATCAATCAGTAGGAAAAATCGCTTTGTAACCGTCGCTATACGGTTTTGTTCTCACTGACCAACGCGAGTAATTGTTTGGAGACAACCGCTGTTAAACGCTTTTAAATGCCTTGGTTGCGCTTCTCATACGGGAAAAATCTCAGAGCCACACAACAGACAGCCCGACAGCCTGATACACACGTTACTTGACATTCACGGATATATTACATTGACATCATAGGTGTCTCAGATAAGCAAAAGCAACCCAAGCATTGCAGGTTAGTGCAGTGACATTATCTGTCACACTGCAATCAACACAAATACAACTTGGAATGTATATAATATATATAATATATATTCCGGCGTTCGTCTCATCAACTAGTCATTCACTGAATTAAATCGGAATGTAGAGAGTGCGCCATCTACGGACACCGCTTTGAGGACAGGAGCTTTTGAAGCTCTTCAAGCTGTCAGTACAAGTCCAACCCTTCTACACCTCCCACCAACGGCAATGCATCAAAAGATGCGGTACTACATGTATAAAAAACTTATAAAAAGGATACATACCTGAAATTATGGGGGTTTCCGTCTAAACTATTGCAGAATTAGTGCAAGTCCAAAGAAAGCTTGGGGAAAATGGCGAATTGATCTTATTTTGCGACACACGCCTGGGTGCAACACGCGGTAACGCAAAATGGTCAAAAAGCGCGCGGAAAGAATGACCGACCAAATTTGCTGGACAATTATAATAGTAATAATAATAATATGTATTCCCCACTAGTGGGTGGCATGCCGTGAGGCCTGATCACAGTATTACAGTGAGAATAAGAGCATGACTGATGGGGGTTGTGATGAAAGGGAATTTTTGGGGAAACTGTCGGTGACGTAAGAAGCGGGCATTAACGAAGTAGACTTCATCACACCTGAGGTGGCTTGGATAGGGATCCAAAATTACAGGGGCTCTTTATCTCCCCTAGAGAACACATCGGATGACACAAGATCTGATCGTTGATATTTAAAATTGGTGTGGAAAAATATCACGGGTGAGGGTATAACAAAAAGCCCCCTGCCTGGAACGTGACAAACAATAAATTCTTCAAACTGCAGGAAGTGTGGAGCCAGAATATGGATCTGGAGAGGCAGCAGAACTGCCACGTCATGGCCGGTCAGTTTGAACTAAAGCCAAAGACCATCACTAGAGCTTCATGGTCTCGGGCCGTTGGGCGTATTGCCACGGAAAGCGTAAGTGGGGATGATGAAGTGGGGTAATATGCAGTACGGACGAATGGTAGTAGGAAACTCAGGATCACAATGTGCATCGAAACTTGAGCGACTCACTACTGTTGCCCCTGGCTCAGGGTCGAGTGCAAAAGCCACTTGGGAGAACGAGTTCACGTAAATTTTACGAAGATTGACTGACTTGGTGTGGATTACGAATAAGAGTTGCCGAGATCTTTACATCCGACGGAAGGTTCGACAGATTGAAATGAACGCTTCTCTGTGGCGGCTGGTGACAAATGAAGACTAATTGGGGTTGCCAGTATGGATACGAGTGGGAGAGAGGTGGGAGGGAAATGAACAATTGCAGGTGCGATATCAAACTGGGTATCACAATGCCGTACCGTTACTGCATTGAAATACTTCGGTTTCCGTACAGCCCCGTGACGGACATCGCGATTGAGGTAGTTAGCCTGAGGTGCGCAGTCCTGTGGTCAGCTGGATGCTGTACGTTTGTTGGGGGGCTTCTCAGGTTGAGCAAAACCAATGTAATATCGCGCCTAGTATTTGTTGTGGTTTTTTCAGGTTAGGGATTCCTTCGTTCGTAATACACAAATCAAGCGGAGTGGACAACGGCCAAACAGGTCATCCATAGTACGTATTACCACGAGTCGAAGCTTAGGAAGAAGATGAAATGAGATGAATTGAGATCAGATCAATAAGGTCCGGAGAGTTGTAGCAGTCATCAGACAGGTTACAGTCTTTTAATAGGGGGGATGAACGTTCACCACAGTTATGGTGGTGACACTAGGTGGTCAATCAAGACAGGATAAGGATGGATTTGCACTCAGTAGTGTAGTCATCAAAGTCAAGCTAAGATTGCAAATATACCTATACTATGTAGGCTAAGAGGTGGCGTCATGAGTGTAACCAAACACGTAACAACTAGCAGGAGTGTAAATTCTGAGATGGTGGACTAGATTTCCTGGAGGTCATTAGTGAGTTGGACGATACTAAGATAATCTAGAAGGGAAGGTGTATGTAAGTAAGATGATCACCAGTCCCCGAAGCACTACTATCAGCGTAAATCGATGAGTGATGCATGACGAAGACGACTTCCGATGGTAACCTCGCGGGCTGATAATGGAGAATCTGGAGTCCCACTGCATGTTTATGGGTGTCGTATGTATCCACTCCTGGGAGCAGCAAGTTGGTGTGCCTTTGTGCTTGGTTGACGAGGTGGGTTTCGGTGCGGTGTAGCCTCGACATTGCCGAAGGCAGCTACAGCTGTGCACGTCAGCGTAGGCCACAGGCATCTCAGTTTCTTCCGGCCATCTCAGGTATATTGTTTCTTTAATACGCTTGGACAGGCGAAATGCCATTTTTTGTTGTTGTTGTTGTTGTTGTTGTTATTGTTATTTATGGCGTCGCCAAATAACTCAACTGAGGCAAGGCCAATACCAGCAGCAACAATCAGAAGACAGTAGTGCTCTTCTATTATTTCCCAGGTCCAGAACCGATGGCGATAACCAATAACTATACGCGATGCTGCTCATCTTTGTCACCTACAGTAAACACCAGTCCAGTACCCATGCGGACCGGTAAAAATAATGATTGGACGGTACGTGTGAGCCTAATCCGACGACTTGTCCTACTCATTGCTGTACTCGATTTGGCCTTGTTTGGCTTCTTATTGTACATACTAGGTCCGTATTTACGTGCGGCGTTGAGTAACCAGTAACTTAATCCAATCTCATCTGTCATACTCGTAACCGCACCAGTTGCACCTTAGTTTTGCTGCTTAGGTTATACACCGGGCTATTATAATGCGTGGCCGACAAAAATCAGGCCCAACTATACATGATATCCTTATCTAACGGTCATCGACGCCCCGTCATACTCCCAACTGTAGTCGATATCAGAGAAATACACTCATCTGCAAACTTTCTCAATTTTGGAGGACACTCACCTGGAACACAGCTGAATCTCTTGTTTGCGGTGCTTCCAGGTAGGCGATATCGCTCTCCTTGGCTACTTATCGTAATTATTAGGCCTGTGACTATGCGGAACGCTGAGTTTGAAGCCCAATGGTCCGGTCTAATGGCCAACGACGGCGCGTAATGAAAGCATGTATTTGCAAAATCAATCAGTAGGAAAAATCGCTTTGTAACCGTCGCTATACGGTTTTGTTCTCACTGACCAACGCGAGTAATTGTTTGGAGACAACCGCTGTTAAACGCTTTTAAATGCCTTGGTTGCGCTTCTCATACGGGAAAAATCTCAGAGCCACACAACAGACAGCCCGACAGCCTGATACACACGTTACTTGACATTCACGGATATATTACATTGACATCATAGGTGTCTCAGATAAGCAAAAGCAACCCAAGCAGGTTAGGTTAGTGCAGTGACATTATCTGTCACACTGCAATCAACACAAATACAACTTGGAATGTATATAATATATATAATATATGGCGTTCGTCATTGACATCATAGGTGTCTCAGATAAGCAAAAGCAACCCAAGCATTGCAGGTTAGTGCAGTGACATTATCTGTCACACTGCAATCAACACAAATACAACTTGGAATGTATATAATATATATAATATATATTCCGGCGTTCGTCTCATCAACTAGTCATTCACTGAATTAAATCGGAATGTAGAGAGTGCGCCATCTACGGACACCGCTTTGAGGACAGGAGCTTTTGAAGCTCTTCAAGCTGTCAGTACAAGTCCAACCCTTCTACACCTCCCACCAACGGCAATGCATAAGCTCACCGTTCACATCAGTGGACCTTCACTCCGCGGAGATATCAGTTGCTGAACTACTGGACAGTCAGGGACCTCCTAGTGGATCTCCAAGGAAGGAAGACATGTGAATTGCTCAACCTCTGTTTGACCACGTGCCTCGAATCCAACGGTGAATACTGCGGACAACTGAAAGGAGCATCAATGGGTTCCCCAATCTTAGGGTTCATTGCCGGACATAAACCCGAAGCTCTGTATACGTTATGTAGACGACACCCTTGTCATCATCAAGAAGACAGAACAAAAACGAACAATCCAATTGATAAACAGTGTCTCCGATGACATCAAGTTCACGATGGAAAAGGAAGACAACAACAAGCTGGTTGTCTAAATGTACTCGTCACAAGGTTGCCGAATGAACGGAAGTCTACAGAAAGGCTACGCACACGGATCAAATTCTGAGCCACCACAGCAACCACACAAACTGCCACAAACAGAGCCGCTTTCGGACGCTATTCAGGTGAATTGAAACACACCGCAACACAGTAGAATGTAAAGTAAAAGAAGAGAAACGCCTGTATAGAATCTTCCAAAGGAACGGTTATCCAAGGAATTCGTCCGAAGATCTTTCATAAAATGCAATTCAACCCACTCGACAACCGAAAACACAAGCAAAACAATCACATTAACAGGTATCAAAAATATTTCGGAGAGGCCCGCCAAGATACTGTGGCAGTATGCCATAAAGTTTACGGCGCGTAATGAAAGCATGTATTTGCAAAATCAATCAGTAGGAAAAATCGCTTTGTAACCGTCGCTATACGGTTTTGTTCTCACTGACCAACGCGAGTAATTGTTTGGAGACAACCGCTGTTAAACGCTTTTAAATGCCTTGGTTGCGCTTCTCATACGGGAAAAATCTCAGAGCCACACAACAGACAGCCCGACAGCCTGATACACACGTTACTTGACATTCACGGATATATTACATTGACATCATAGGTGTCTCAGATAAGCAAAAGCAACCCAAGCATTGCAGGTTAGTGCAGTGACATTATCTGTCACACTGCAATCAACACAAATACAACTTGGAATGTATATAATATATATAATATATATTCCGGCGTTCGTCTCATCAACTAGTCATTCACTGAATTAAATCGGAATGTAGAGAGTGCGCCATCTACGGACACCGCTTTGAGGACAGGAGCTTTTGAAGCTCTTCAAGCTGTCAGTACAAGTCCAACCCTTCTACACCTCCCACCAACGGCAATGCATAAGCTCACCGTTCACATCAGTGGACCTTCACTCCGCGGAGATATCAGTTGCTGAACTACTGGACAGTCAGGGACCTCCTAGTGGATCTCCAAGGAAGGAAGACATGTGAATTGCTCAACCTCTGTTTGACCACGTGCCTCGAATCCAACGGTGAATACTGCGGACAACTGAAAGGAGCATCAATGGGTTCCCCAATCTTAGGGTTCATTGCCGGACATAAACCCGAAGCTCTGTATACGTTATGTAGACGACACCCTTGTCATCATCAAGAAGACAGAACAAAAACGAACAATCCAATTGATAAACAGTGTCTCCGATGACATCAAGTTCACGATGGAAAAGGAAGACAACAACAAGCTGGTTGTCTAAATGTACTCGTCACAAGGTTGCCGAATGAACGGAAGTCTACAGAAAGGCTACGCACACGGATCAAATTCTGAGCCACCACAGCAACCACACAAACTGCCACAAACAGAGCCGCTTTCGGACGCTATTCAGGTGAATTGAAACACACCGCAACACAGTAGAATGTAAAGTAAAAGAAGAGAAACGCCTGTATAGAATCTTCCAAAGGAACGGTTATCCAAGGAATTCGTCCGAAGATCTTTCATAAAATGCA
This sequence comes from Opisthorchis viverrini, assembly GCF_000715545.1. NCBI lineage: Eukaryota > Metazoa > Platyhelminthes > Trematoda > Opisthorchiida > Opisthorchiidae > Opisthorchis > Opisthorchis viverrini. The sequence goes on along the minus strand of NW_008751895.1, from coordinate 72,645 downwards.
ATTCAACCCACTCGACAACCGAAAACACAAGCAAAACAATCACATTAACAGGTATCAAAAATATTTCGGAGAGGCCCGCCAAGATACTGTGGCAGTATGCCATAAAGTTTGCCCACAGACCGACTGATACGCTGCGAAGAGTACTGTCAAAACCAAAGGGGACATTCAGTGCGATGGAGAAGAAATATAAAATCTACAAAATTCAATGCAACGGTTGTAATAAAACACGACGTGGGACAAACAGAGGGAGACTGTCAACCAGAATCGCCACCAGGAGACGTGACCAACTCTCCCTCATCTCTGTACACAAAGATGGAGGACATCATTTCGACTGAAATAACACTAGAATACTGGCCCAGGCAAGAACAGGGAAAGAACGCGAGTCCATGGAGGCGTGGTACTCCAATGATGGAGCAATAAACAGGCGCAGTGAGATTGATCCTGCCTACCAGTCTCTGAGGACAAAGAAAATCCAGTACCACAGAACCCGAGGCCGAACAAGGACTCAAAGAGAAAATCAGTAGAACGGCAAACTACTAAAATAGGAGGTACGCTACAAACCAACTGAGAAGCTGATCAAGACGCAATACAGATCAAGAACGGGCCAACCGAAAGAGACAACAGTGGACGGCAATTTCAACAGTATCGTGGCTGTAGGAAGCAAAATGCTTTCTAACGCACCTTTTGGAAACTTCCCATTTTGAGTCCCCAATGTAGATGTGGCTGTATTGTTGCCCTGTTCAAATGGCGGCAATGAACCATCGTTAACCCTCGATGGACCCTAGAATATCCTAACTACAGTGATAGCTCTAAACGGCCCATCCAAGTTGTTCATGTACGGGGCCGTCCGCGAACCCAAATACGGCGTCATGATGAAAGTAGCTCGACCACTAAACCCAGTCTTGCCCGTAGTTTACTACATCTCCGGTATTTCTCAGACGAGCATGCTTCCACCAAGATCGTTTAAGAACTTGAAAGCAGTGGTCATCTTATTGTGTAGTCTGCTTGTTATGCCCACAAACCCAATAGTTCAGCCAACGCCACCGCTGGCTCGGTATGTCGACGAGGATCCAACCTTGCCTTAAGCCAAATATAACGCATGCCGACCATCGTTGAAAACAAAACTTACTAGCTGTGACGAATTACAGGGCTTTGGTGGGACATTTGCCGCAACCACAGAAGAATTTTTCGTATCCAGGTCGCGAACGATCACTCCATTTTGAGTTCGTGCGGACGTAATGGGCGTGATTATTGTCTTAATTGTTTTTTAGATTGTTCTTTAACCTAATACGTAAGAAAACTTTAAAGAAAATCAAATTGCCCGTAAAATTTCCCACCTCTGTCATGGAGACAATGCGAGAGACCAGCGGCAGCAGTGAAAATACGAATTCTGAGTTCGTTTAGGCAACTAATAAAACTGCGGCCACGCGGGGACCTAACGAGGGCCCGAATAATAACCATCAACTGCCAAAACTTTGTGCAAAAGTTTCCTTTTTTCGAAGCACGGCCTTAGAGAAATTTTGGGTTTGGACCTAGGACTCGGCGTCGTTAGAGTAGACAAACAATTTTAGAAATGAAATGTGCGCTGAACATTTAGAGTAAAACTCAGTTCGAAAATTTCAAAAGGTGTAGAACGGGTCGTGAACTTTTTCGGTTTCAGCATAGAAGCACAGTAATGATAAGGCTTAACATGCACGTGCATTTGATTTGGACTGGATTTTCGGTGATAATGACATCTGTCGGATAAGGATGGACCTCTTACATTTCAAGCTCCAACAATAGTGGATTACCGTTTTGAAAAGACACGTATCGTGCGTGTAAGTTAGGGGAAGCGACAAAGTTAGCCGGGATCTGGCCACGATCTCCACAAGTCAATTAAACCAACCAAATGGGCTAACATCCTCATATCTTTGTTTAAGTTATTCAAAATGCGAAAGTCATAGCCTCACCAGCCATTTGTCCGATTGCTCGATGAAATTTCGCGGAACGTTTTGTGCTCTTCCTTGTGTTCTTCTGCGGTCTTTCTCAATGAACTGCAATATTGATGAAAACAATCTCTTTCCTGGATACCAGTGTAAGTTGCTCAATCATAGCTTTGGTTGGATTGTGGTATTAGTGTAAAATGATTCCTGTGCGGGTAGGCCGCAACTCTCCTGAGCTCTTCTCTGTTCGCATTACATGTACTGTTCTGTTGGTAGGAACCTGATGTAGTTCATCGAAGTCTTTATCAAATCGTAGCGACCGTCATCTAATTAAAACATTCGGCAGGACTGGAATTTGGATGGACGCTCCGGGTATTCTAGAGTTTTGAGCCCGAGACTGCTAGAAGCGACGCTGTCACCGTCCTACTGACCGGGCTGAATGCCGACTAGCACCAGCTAACCATACTGATGTGCCTATAATGTGTTCCACACAACGTTTTCCAAATCACACGAGAACAAATTAATATTCGTTCAGCTATCACCCGATGAAATTGCGAGACCAAAGGTATCGTCAGGTTGTCCAAGCCCAAGCAAAAGCAGTCAAGATTCAGAGACCGGGTTCGAACTACGGACCTTCCGGTCAGTAAGCTCGCGCCACAACTAATGAGCTCTCTGAGGCAAAGCCACAGTAAACGGCAGGTGTATAGGCCTTACGCCTGTGTGGCATCTGGCTTCAGTAAGACTACTAAATGCTTACTTATGGCGCGGTAGCGCCGTAGCGAAATAGAATTGCCCCTGAAGTTGAAACTACTCCATGTTCCCCATTCTGACTGCTATTCCTTGGGTTCTACAACAAACTATTGAGAAGCTATTCTACTAGGCTACCCTCTTTATGTTCACTTTTGCCATTGTGGAATACATACTCCAAGAATTTGGGTCCGTTGTTATCAAAATTGCATCCACAGAAAGAAAAGTAGACCTGGGATACCCGGTTGACATTGTCCTGATACTTGGCCATTTGTTCGCGCATTCTACTCTATATAGAATTTCGGATCTAATCACTAGTTTGTATATGGTCGTGTGAAGTAGTGTTTCAGGGTTTTCAGTCCCCCGGTGTCCCCATGGAACTACGGAAAAACTTGATCTTACATTGTAGCTGCATGGGTGGTGGTTGTCCCGTGGCACAAGTCAATGCGCTCGTCAAGGCGTAAGCAGCATCCGCGAACTGGCATCAGTTATGATGCCAGGAGCCGCGTATACAAAACAGTTGTAAGAGCCGTTGTACTCTATTTGAAATCTCTCCCATTCGACCATCGGTGCTTTCACGTTATAGCCGGTGTAAGGTAGCTGTCGTTTCTTCGCAGTGAGGTGGTGATGAATCAGAAGCACCATTACAGCATTAGGTTGATGCGGTTGGAAGATATACGCGCTAAAATACGGTTCACAATAAGTAATAAATATTCCTTCAGCTCTAACGCTTTTCTGACAATGACAATACCACCTAGAAGAAACTCGAGGCTGAGGTGCTGCTAATTAACCCAAGTTTAGACATGTTGGGGTTAAGTTCGTCTACCATAGGTAGCATTGTTTTGTACTTCGAACTGTTGGTGAAAGGACTGTCGGCGACAAGCCGTAAGTTAACAACCACCCCTGACTCTCGACTTCTCCTGCCTGGGCTTGGGCAGCCTGGCACTATCCCAGCCTTCGTGCTTCTTTCGAGTAGCATGGCAGCTAGGCACCGGAAGGGTATTACAGCTAGACGATTTTTTTTACAATGGGAAGAAGATATGAAACTGCTGTGGGGTCGTTTTGCCTTCGTGGTATATAGTTGGTCCTAGCAGTGAACACACTGTCGCTTCCCGGTCAAACTACGTATCCAAATTTCATTAGTCTCTGGCGCGTTCATGTGCACTGAGGTTCGCAGACGTTCCTGGGTCAATCCTATTGGTGGTGTATTAATCCAGCTGATTATCAGCAGCGTTTATTTTGTTGCTGTCTCAGGATAACTTTTTGTACATAGCCTTCCTTATTACACTGTTTACTGGGCATTCTCATGGTTGTAGGCCAGGTAAATGCCAGTATGTTTATTACTGGTGTATTTGTTTATAGTTTTATTTATTTACCACTGATTTATTGCTGTCGACGAAGGTGATGGTGCTTGTAAGGTGAGCCCATCCTTGTGGTGTATTGGGCTTCGAACTTTGCGGCACTAAGAAGTTCGGTGTGTACGCAAGGCAAAACGGTGTCTTTGATATATGAAAAATTGTCTTCTCTGTATAGTGTGCATGTAAGGGACTCCGAAGCATCCGAGTGTGGATATCAGGTTGCAGTGGCTGTTGGGTTAGGGAATAGTTAGGATCGTGACTATGATGAAAGCGCGTTGATAAATTCCTTCTGATGGCAATCACAATCCAGCTCAACACTAGGCAGAACTTAGTATCCTAGCGGAGCGCATCGTTTAGTGGGTCCGACAGGCTAAAGAGATAGAAGAAGCTAAAAACGCTTGAGATGTTCGCAGGGTGTTCCTTATGGGTCACTCTACAAGGGCTTTCTGCTATCCAGCAAAGAGTGTTTTGATCTATGGGCCGAAAACATTGAACAGCTATTCAGTTGGCCAGTTCAGACTTTGAAAGAACATGAATGTAAATGTCCATTTTTCTTCAGCCTCAGGTGTGTCCGAGTGTATATCCCTCAAGCTTCATCATCACCCAGGACTTACTACCTGCCCTGTCCAGGGACGGTGGCGAATTCCTCAGCTCACTGGGATCTACCTTACGGCGACACACGGAACCGTTGTCCGTGAGTTTCAGACAGGATTTGGACCAGGTGGAGATTGCATCGACCACAGCTCGGAAGGTAGAATAACGCCACACGCAAAGACGACCTACAGTTTTGTGTGCGTTCGATTCTTTTGATCAGTCATTAATAATAATGATAGCATGGTCCGGTCCTTATATTCACATGCTTCTGGGCCTGTGAGAGGTTATGGTGAGCCCTCAAAAGACTCCTCTACAAAACGTAGTGTCCGGCAAAGATGGTCACTTTATTTCTGTTCAACTTCATGTCGTGCTCCTGGAAAGTACAAAGTCATGCTTCAGAACGTGTAGTCTCTGAACGCATCCCTTGTAATCGAAGGAGAAGTACTTGGGGTTATGGAAAACTCCACACACCTCGTTGGTTCCGTCGATTGTGTGTCTGATGAGATCAGTGCACGAATCTGGACTTAGGACTTGGCAGGAGAGTGTGAAAAGACAATGAAGAGTTCGGGCGTTATTGCAGTACGCCTTTTACGACGGGATCCTCATGAAGCCTGCATTTGGCCGAAAACACTGCATAAAACGGCGGCTATTCGGTATCATTGGCGTTCGTGTCCAGTTTTCCGATAGCGTACATAAGCCCTTGGAGGTGCAGGTACCTCAGAATGATTGCGGTAGGCCATCACCAGGTTCGTTTCCTCATCCACCCTCTCCTTTTCATTCTGAGACTTGAACTATCATTAGATAGACATATCAGAAGTTGCATAGACTATGATTTTACTGTAAAGGTTGAATTCAATGTCAAAATGTAACTGAAATTGCATTACACGAATTCCACTAGAGCTAATTGACCTTGTACAAGAGTCGTTTTACTTTATGGTTGCGAATGGCCTCTCCTATCGGAAGACGTCGAACAGCGTGAATCAGTTGACTGCTACTTGTCTGCAAAGAACTGATGTGTAAACGAGCACTACGTAACCAAGCACAATCAATGTGACGCAAGATAAAAGGTGGTTTGAATGCCGAAGTTCCTGAACAAAAACTTGTCACTCTTACCATGTCAAGCATAGATAGCTGAATATGTGGCTTACCACTGTAGACGAACACGCTGAGTAACTTGATCACCATAGTCCGCGAGATCTATCGTTCAGCTGTAACACCCTCTCGGTGCCTAGCTGCGATGCCACCCGAAGGGTGCACGAGGGCTGGGTTACTGCCAGGTTACCCAAGCCTAAACAGCGGAAGTCGAGATGCAGAGGTCGGGTTCGAACCACAGACCTTCCGGTCAGTAAATTCACGCTCTAACCATTGAGCCACCTCGCGATCAGTTATCGTAGCATAGGTCCTTTGTGCATTGTCTTCTGTCCTCCTGTTTGTCGCTCTTCGAGATGTCGAGTTGTCTGTTTGCTTCATTCCTGGCCTAACTGAACCGCGAGGTACAAAGTTACCGCCAATTTGGCCGCAGTATCTTTGAAAGCGTTCAGCTGTAGCACCTCTCCGGTGCCTAGCTGCCATGCCACCCGAAGGAAGCACGAGGGCTGGCATACTGCCAGGTTGCCCAAGTCTAGACAGGGGAAGTCGAGTGGCAGAGGTCGGATTCGAACCATGGACCTTCCGGTCAGTAAATTCGTGCTCTAACCACTTGGGACATCTCGCCCAACTTTGGTACTGCCTAAAAACAGCCTATGGTCAGCACACAGCGGAACAGTGGTTCGCCGTGATCCGTTCACATCAAGTTTGATCTAAGTCGATCATCTAATGAAATGTAAGTTGCGCTAGGTCTACCCACTTATGCATTCAGGTCTCCGGCAACCACAGTGATATTTGAGCCCTTAACCCTCCGCCACCGGACATTCAAGGCGCCACAAATCTTCTCTTTGGTGGTGCCAGACTCATAGGTCGTTGGAACGTAAGCAGATACGACAAACAGACAGTGATCGACTTGGTGCTTGTTGGGGTTCCTCACGGACGTTGCCAGACGAACCACAGAAACTTGATTGTCAACTGATATCCGGTCAAGTAAAGATCCTTCCACCCGGTGACGATGCCAATCCCCTGCTCATCCTACCGCACCGGCATCTGGGTCACCAGAGCTGCGCAGCCGAAAGCAAGTGGAGACTGATGGGACAGTTAGCTCTGTGCTTGTATCTTGAATTATTGTTTCCTTGCAATTATAAATGCATGGCTCATAGTTGCCCAAATGAACTGAACTAACGTAGCTTTACCTTTAACTGACTGTAAACGATGAAACAAACCAAACGACGCTTTCTGAAAAGTGCCCATTTAGTTGGGAATAGATATCCAGGCGGTGAAATGGTGGTCAGTGTTATGATTTTGATCACGCAGGGAGCAAAGGATAATATATGCGGACTGTGACGATACTCTATTTGTAGCTATGTTGTCTGATTCCAACTCCTAGTATAGCGGAATAGTAAGAACACGGGATCTTCGAAACAACAGACGTTAACTGGAAAATGACAATGCATTATATATATATACGGCTTGACCTTGAAAAATGCCAGAAGTTCGTTAGCACACAAAGATACAGGGCTTTTGGGGATACTGATATCCCCGACAGTTAGATGGTGACCGGTGGTGCAATCCCCTACTGCGACAGCAAAGTTGATCAGATGCTGGTTAGGAGTGTGCATCCACAAGCCACTCGGGCTCATGCGCTTTTGATGACTTTAGATGGTTGATGCTCGAACTGTCTCCTGTGGGCTACTAGAAACCATTTACAATGAGAACACGCACATGTTTAAGCCCAGACAATGGTCTCTAAAGCAGTCACCGCTAGCCTTCGTAAGGTAATAACTTCCCGACAACGTTTTCCTAATTCTCTCCATAGTCATGGTTTTTGTACACGATAGGGGTGTTTTCTATGTGAGACTGATTGTTATATTCCAGTTTTTATTAGGGAGGGTCGCACCAGTATAGTATATCGTTTCGTTGTCAGAGGTACATGTAGTATTATCTGCTCCTACTGTCAATAGGTGTTCTTCCGAAGAGAGGGTGCCCATTCTCCCACTAAGATCAGTTAGGCTGCTCTATGTGCAGGCATCTTCTATATTAGATAGTTAACTTATGTGTAAGAAGACCCGAAATAGACGCCGAACTGAAATTTCCACTTCCTTGTTCATTTTGAACTATGGAGCCATAATCATTTAGTTGTGGGATACTCAGCCTAAGAAATCTCGCTTAATTCCCGCATTTTATTCCGTTTCCACAGAGACTACGTTCAAGTCGCACTGATCAAACGAGATACGCGGTGTTTTCTGAACAATATAATTCTCCGAAATATCTGTGGGGCGACTTTATACGATCAGCTTTCAGAAGTAACCGCGTGGGAACGCTTTTACAAAAATTGAAAAGTTATCTTTTGGTCGGCTACACAAATCGAGGACACTTAAAATGGGTAAAATTATCTAGTGGTTATATAGAACTGGACCAAACGAGTCGAAATTAGCGGACGTAACTGAAGCGCTAATGTAAACCTGAACCATCTAACTGGGGTGTAAGTTCGCATGAAGACAGGCGTTTTGTCAACACTCCGGTAGTGCAGTTTTAGATTTGCCCAGACTCTCAGTTGCTGTGGTACTGGTGCGCATATAGATATATTGAGTGCTTTTCTAGCCCAGTGCTAACGTGTCCGTTAAAAGTTGTTGTCAGGGTAAATGCATTTTTGAGAAAATTGGAGTTTCCTTGTGTTGTTAGGATAGTTTCCACAGCTGGCTCACGAAACAATGTCCCGTAACAACATTCTCCGTGAAACCCCGACATTACTCGCTGCTTCTAAAAATTTAATCGTTGTAACAACGTTCAAGTAATGTTTTCAGAACTCACCATACCGTTAAATGAATCCGGCCTTATTTGTGAGCCAACCTACTGCTGTCTTAATTTTTGTGAGTTGTCTTTGTAGATTAAGATGGCTTACTGTGTAATTCCTCTGAAATGTTTCCGATGTTTATGTGTTCTCACTTGGATTAGTATGCTCGATGCCATTTTTCCTCCCACAGTTATTACCGACACATTTCGGCTATCCCGCGCACTTCGGTCCGCACTGTTTTCTTCCTGAAGCGGAATTTCGAATTGTTTGGCGCTTTTTGCGCTGCAATCGATGCAGTTTCCGCCATTTATACCACAAACTTCTACTAGATGAAAATGTTCGGGCCGGATTCGCAGCATCTCATGGTCCGGCCAACAACGCACAACCTCTACACAGCTTAACACGAGCGATAAAGACGATCCTCCATGGGTTTGCTCTCAATAAGCATCTCCCCTCAAGACTGGTGATTGCATCTTCTGGAAGCGGGGCACCACACCCTATATCACCTGATGCATATTTTACCACTGTACTTCAGGCATCCTTCAGATTCCAAAGGAAATTCGTCGTGTGTCCCAGCCATGGTCGTGAATTGTTCAGCTTTTTGTATTTTGAAGATGATAGCGACTCTGTGTCCAGCGTCGAGTTGGATAGTTCTTTGCGCACGAAGATAGTTCCAAGAGGACATTCCCATTTTTTTCAATCATGTGCGCTCCATGCCAACGACCAGACAACTGACGAAAATGACTCTAAGCATGTCGCATTCACTCCCATCCGAGTGTTTGCGGTAGCAGCAAAGGGAGTGTTGACGACCACCTTGGAAACCCATACCTATTGTAACATAACGCCAAATACATGGTGCAATCCGATTCCAAATGAGTCGGTACTTTTCAGTGAGAAAACTTGTTTGTCACGGCTTGAAGAAATTAACCACAAATGGAACTTGGCGTATCAGTCCACCGAAGTCGAAGGACAAATGGTTTTCGCTGCTGCAAACTCGAACCGTTTCGTTCGTTTCCCAGCACCCAACGTAGTTTCAAAGGTTCATAATTTGATAACCTACGCGACCGCCTTACGTCTTGAGCGACGCAATCGTATTTGGGAACTAGAGGCTCAGCATCGACTTTTCGATCGTTATCGGCGGCTGTTGAGTGAAGGTCATGATCCATCCGCAGCTACAGAATTATCCCAGACCTTCACCGAAGATGAAGAAGAAGAGATCACTAACTGCCGCACGGTGTATAACTCAGGCACTTGTTCGTCACCCTCAGGCAATAACACGGAATGCCGATNACGTTCGTTCGTCGGGTACCAAGTCGACAAATTGTATAGAACGGAATAACTGCGGCTCCTGGACTCCAGTCGATCCAGAGCCTGTCACCTTTACTTACCAATCGACTGGAACTCAGATGAAAATGCATGTTTAATTTTTCTCCTACCTATGGCATGTTGGTTTTTTATCTGTGATTTATCCGCGCATATTGTCATTTGTTTTATTGAAGATTTTCTATCCTCACGGATAAATTTGTGAAATAATATCATTTCTCTATTTTGTTATTGTCGTGAATTGGGTTTCTTGCGGCTCTCCCCGGTACACAAATTGCGGCAGAACGCTGTAAGACCAACACCCTTTATGTTTGTTTACCGTAGTTTAACACAAAGATACTAATTGTTAGCCTATTGTCGGGTTGAAATTGCTCTCTTTTTCACCGGGAAACATTGTGCACATTCCACCAACCGTGAGAACTATGATGTCTGAGTTTCCCCTAGGTTCCCTTCGGCACAGCCGTGCATTGAATGCAGGTGGTGACTGTACGAAGCGAACTCGAACGCAGACTGGTAGACATAGTATTTGGTGCAACTGAGGTTGATAGAGACTTGGTTTATTGTTCGGATTTAGGGCCGCTCATCTGACAGCGCACTGACAATGTCTCCTCGCAGGGTGACGAAACGTTTAGAAACCATTTACCAAGTTTAGAAAACGAGCCAAATGACCCGGTGTCCTCCATTTCCAACCATTAGCCTATCGTGGGTAAACTTCATTGCCTGTGCTGCGGAACGACGAATATTTAGATTATCACGTAATTTTTTCACCCTGAACTCTTATGTAAGTATACTGTCTGGATTAATTTGGTAGGTGTACGAGGAGCAGTTCGCTTACCAGAGGTATTTGCTTGTTTCTAACGGCTCTTATATGAAACCGACTGATTTCTCCAAATACGTGTACAACTTGCTCAAGCATATGTCTAACAAAGGACCCGTGTCTGAACACAGTGAGTTGTCGTGTGTTCATAGTCTTATTTCGGTGGACGAACCACCGATTATTGACGGTTTGGAAGAACTTCCGGGAACTGAGGTTAGGGTTATGCACATCTGAAGCACGACAAATAGGATCACTTGTGGTGGTGGTGTCGTTCGCACTGAAGACAACGCAAAGGGATCAGAGGGCGTACTAACGACTGGTAGCTGACTACACAAGAATTTTACACTTCCTGCGGGTTTACCGCATATGACTCAACATGACACGAGAGCTTACCTATTCTGTTAAAACTTGTCATCAGACCCCGAGGAGCTCGCCGACTTGACGCCTTCATCCTTACTGGGACTTATTGAGGGTTGTAGAGCCTTTCTATTGACAGTTTTGAAGTGTTAACGTCTTGGCTACGTGTGTGCTGAACAGTCCTGGGCAGCTAGCGTTTCGGCTGGAAAGGCCTGTCTTACCCCAGCTAGACTTTGTCGTGCAGAACCATAGACAGATTGTCTGAACCAGTCCTCCGTCCTCATGAAGGACCTGATAGATTCCAACAACAGGCAGATATTGGCAGCGAAAATGCGACCGCCTCTCGAAAATCCCAGCTGCTGATTATATCCCAGTCCCATCTGATAATCAGTCGGGATCATGGACTAGTTAAGTGGACAGTTCAGTAGGGTTCTAATAATACTAATGAAATAAATCTGCTAAAGATCCGAGAGACACCAAGATTGCTTCGTCTTTTTTGCGAATCGCTGACTGCTTTTCATGGAGCTGTGGGCATATTCGAACTGGAAATTTCCGGATAGGGGTTTGAACATTTTCATTCAGCTGTGGATAGTCAGTGAGGACTGCGACTAATTAACAAGTTGGTGTATTGTACCAGTCGCGCAGAAAATATTCCATGGTCTTAAGCGGCTAGAATAAGAACACCTTCCGGTTAAGCAAAATTGGTTCGGTAAACTGTTGAATCTATAACAAAGTAGTGTTTATAGTCCCTACAGGGATTGATTAAGTTTGAAAGCAAAGGTTCTGACGGAGGGGTTACGAGGATGGATTGGATAAAGTTTACAGAGCGCTGTAAAAATAGGATTTGTTACTTTGCTTGATAAGGGTCGTATCAAAAACGCGTAAGACGTTCCTCCGCCTCCGGTCACTTTAATTTCCAAAAGAAATCCGTTTATTTTTGGAAACCTGGGTTATACGCATCGGATACTTCTGATACTGATCCTGGGTACAGCTGTGAAGGGCTTCGCAGGATCGAAAACGCATGAACGGGTTAAGTCGATTAAAGATTACTTGTTATCCTAGGCTTATAGGCAAGTTGAGATGCGTTGCGAGGATATCCAAGACGAATAGATATTCACAGTACGCTCAGCAGACAAAAATCGGACGGAACACTAATGCTGCTAGTGCAGTTTAGTTGCCTGTCGCTATGCGTTTGCTTGGTTTAATCGTGTCGCTCCAATTTGTACACTCAGCTCCCCGAGGTCAACCGTATGAAGGGTGATCAGTCAGGAAGGTCCATCTATTCATGTCCAGCTTTGTCGCTCCTAACACCACTTCCTCGGGTCGCAGGCACGTCTGTTCACACGAACTCATTACCCGTTTCGGACTGCTGACTCACCGTCGACCAGACATTTATACGTCACCTTCAAGTGGCTTGGGTTGTATGTTAATTTTCTGCTAAATGGGTAAAAGTGCCGTCAATCACGTGGTTGTTGAAATACTGCAAATTTATTCGTCATCCCATTTGCATTAAGCTGATGGGCGTCCTCCAGGGATGCTAATGTAGGACCATAACTAATGAAGGAATTGCAGTGTTTGTCGATACTTTCCCCGGATCTAAATTGACATCAATAGCTTGTACGCGGAGCCTCTTAGATGGGGCTCCCGCCTATAGCTAAACCGGTTTGACTTGTCGCTGGATTGACAATCTTCTCGTTGCTTTGATTCTGGTCGCAGCGCCAACATGATGGCAAGTCGTTAGCTGGTCAGGTGTTTATTGGCGCTAGTCGGAAAGATAAACAACCAGTCAGTTTAACTATGGACGGAGTTCACACCCAATAAAAACTGACGTGGTGACATGTTCAAACTCTTGATGTTGATTTAGATACGCAGGAATAAAGCCAGATGGCACTCGCGTAGAAGCCTGATGATAGCCTTTGCTGGTGTACGCTTGAACGCTCGTACCGAATACTTTATCTTTGAAGTATCCAAACAAAAAATACATTGTCCTACTACACTTCCTTAACTACGCTCCTGTATCGATGGTTCCAGAGGACTTCATTGGCATACTATTAATGTGGCGGTGAATGACTTGGTGGAATTCCGGTAACCATATGATTCCCGATTCACCCATTTGTCGTGAGATTAGCATAAAACCCAAACCACATGGTCGTCACATCAGCGAAACTGGCACATCTTATGCACATCTGAAGCACGACAAATAGGAGCACTTGTGGTGGTGGTGGTGTCGTTCGCGCTGAAGACAACGCAAAGGGATCAGAGCGCGTACTAACGACTGGTAGCTAACTACACAAGAATTTTACCCTTCCTCCCTGCGGGTTTACCGCATATGACTCAACATGACACGAGAGCTTACCTATTCTGTTAAAACTTGTCATCAGACCCCGAGGAGCTCGCCGACTTGACGCCTTCATCCTTACTGGGACTTATTGAGGGTTGTAGAGCCTTTCTATTGACAGTTTTGAAGTGTTAACGTCTTGGCTACGTGTGTGCTGAACAGTCCTGGGCAGCTAGCGTTTCGGCTGGAAAGGCCTGTCTTACCCCAGCTAGACTTTGTCGTGCAGAACCATAGACAGATTGTCTGAACCAGTCCTCCGTCCTCATGAAGGACCTGATAGATTCCAACAACAGGCAGATATTGGCAGCGAAAATGCGACCGCCTCTCGAAAATCCCAGCTGCTGATTATATCCCAGTCCCATCTGATAATCAGTCGGGATCATGGACTAGTTAAGTGGACAGTTCAGTAGGGTTCTAATAATACTAATGAAATAAATCTGCTAAAGATCCGAGAGACACCAAGATTGCTTCGTCTTTTTTGCGAATCGCTGACTGCTTTTCATGGAGCTGTGGGCATATTCGAACTGGAAATTTCCGGATAGGGGTTTGAACATTTTCATTCAGCTGTGGATAGTCAGTGAGGACTGCGACTAATTAACAAGTTGGTGTATTGTACCAGTCGCGCAGAAAATATTCCATGGTCTTAAGCGGCTAGAATAAGAACACCTTCCGGTTAAGCAAAATTGGTTCGGTAAACTGTTGAATCTATAACAAAGTAGTGTTTATAGTCCCTACAGGGATTGATTAAGTTTGAAAGCAAAGGTTCTGACGGAGGGGTTACGAGGATGGATTGGATAAAGTTTACAGAGCGCTGTAAAAATAGGATTTGTTACTTTGCTTGATAAGGGTCGTATCAAAAACGCGTAAGACGTTCCTCCGCCTCCGGTCACTTTAATTTCCAAAAGAAATCCGTTTATTTTTGGAAACCTGGGTTATACGCATCGGATACTTCTGATACTGATCCTGGGTACAGCTGTGAAGGGCTTCGCAGGATCGAAAACGCATGAACGGGTTAAGTCGATTAAAGATTACTTGTTATCCTAGGCTTATAGGCAAGTTGAGATGCGTTGCGAGGATATCCAAGACGAATAGATATTCACAGTACGCTCAGCAGACAAAAATCGGACGGAACACTAATGCTGCTAGTGCAGTTTAGTTGCCTGTCGCTATGCGTTTGCTTGGTTTAATCGTGTCGCTCCAATTTGTACACTCAGCTCCCCGAGGTCAACCGTATGAAGGGTGATCAGTCAGGAAGGTCCATCTATTCATGTCCAGCTTTGTCGCTCCTAACACCACTTCCTCGGGTCGCAGGCACGTCTGTTCACACGAACTCATTACCCGTTTCGGACTGCTGACTCACCGTCGACCAGACATTTATACGTCACCTTCAAGTGGCTTGGGTTGTATGTTAATTTTCTGCTAAATGGGTAAAAGTGCCGTCAATCACGTGGTTGTTGAAATACTGCAAATTTATTCGTCATCCCATTTGCATTAAGCTGATGGGCGTCCTCCAGGGATGCTAATGTAGGACCATAACTAATGAAGGAATTGCAGTGTTTGTCGATACTTTCCCCGGATCTAAATTGACATCAATAGCTTGTACGCGGAGCCTCTTAGATGGGGCTCCCGCCTATAGCTAAACCGGTTTGACTTGTCGCTGGATTGACAATCTTCTCGTTGCTTTGATTCTGGTCGCAGCGCCAACATGATGGCAAGTCGTTAGCTGGTCAGGTGTTTATTGGCGCTAGTCGGAAAGATAAACAACCAGTCAGTTTAACTATGGACGGAGTTCACACCCAATAAAAACTGACGTGGTGACATGTTCAAACTCTTGATGTTGATTTAGATACGCAGGAATAAAGCCAGATGGCACTCGCGTAGAAGCCTGATGATAGCCTTTGCTGGTGTACGCTTGAACGCTCGTACCGAATACTTTATCTTTGAAGTATCCAAACAAAAAATACATTGTCCTACTACACTTCCTTAACTACGCTCCTGTATCGATGGTTCCAGAGGACTTCATTGGCATACTATTAATGTGGCGGTGAATGACTTGGTGGAATTCCGGTAACCATATGATTCCCGATTCACCCATTTGTCGTGAGATTAGCATAAAACCCAAACCACATGGTCGTCACATCAGCGAAACTGGCACATCAAACTGCGGTGCATTTGTTTTCGTTTGACTGCTCCGTTTGACATCAGAACTCCCGGGCTAGAGTTCGTCCGACTTCAGTGCTCCTCTGTGGATTCTCTCGGCCGTGTTGATTCCTTCAGGCTAGGCAGGTTTTCCGTGACCAATAACACCTGTTTGCCCCTTTGGAGATGGCCCGTTCACGTGATCGCATCCCTTGGTACAGATCTGGAAATATCGGTCCATAGAATCCACTTCAGCTTTTAGTGGCAAGACGTAACATGCTGTCAGTAGAACATATAAACTCAGGATAAGCCGTTCATCTCGAAGAACTGTCCTTTAAAGCTCCTAATAATGTTTCGTAGTAATGAGGTATCAACGTGGAAATTACGCTTCTGGTAAGTAAAACAATTGGGTTGTCCGGCGACGGGCTTACGCTGTTAACAAGACAAGATTCGCCTTTCATCGACGGCTTAATTCACCAATCTCTGTGTGAATGTAGATGATCGTTTGTCTTTCACGAGGACTTCACTTCACCCAATATAACTGGATAAAATTAATAATCTGGCGTAAACGATGTTCCAGTATCCCGTTTTCACGTGCCTTTTCGGCCCATCTAACGTCAAAAACGCCACCGCCGAAAATATCGAACGACGGTCTTCACCCCCTAGACTAGATCGCATCACCAACTACCTGCCCATACATTGATGGCTTGCTCTATCGCTTGTCTGAAGATGACATCCCGTCAGGGTTGGGTAACCCATTTAAGGAACCAAGGCACGATGTAGTTTTTTATCTCTCGACGAGGATGGTTAAACATACCTTCCAGTAAACAGATCGGGATTATACGGAGGACATAGTTATGTTTGGCGATTATTTGTCCAGTTGTTACAAATAGAACAACAGACGTGATCCCATTTTTTGGCATGCGTTTGCACCTTCAAAGTGCGGTCTCAGTTCCAGATTTCCCATCAATCTCTGCTGCGCTGGAACTTCAGAATCAGGAGTTTGGGTTTATTGATAGGTTCACATGTCTTGACGGTAACAGTAGGATTAATTTAGCGGATAATCAAGGCACGAGCGTAGTTCGGGATGGCGTGGTCCACGTATGGCGTCAAAACCTAATTCACTGAAGCTAAATAGTCGCGTATACAAGACAACTATAAGAGCAGTTTTATTCTGTGACTGTGAGACTCGGTCCCTCCGATCCCAAGACCTTAGGCGTTTCCAAGTGTTTGATAAATAGCGTCTTCGTAACCTAGCAACAGTTAGCTCTCTGCAGCGAGTGCGCAACGAAGTGGTGCGTGAGCGGGCTTTTGGTAATAAATTCGGTTCTTTTGAGCAACGGATTAAGTTTATCAGGTTGAGCTGGTTGGGGTATGTGCTACGTATGTCCAGGCACTGTCTACCGAGGACAGTCTTGTTCCCTATTCGGAGTGGCTGCGGGAGGTTCGCAGCGGACAGGTCACAACATAATGTTAAATGAAGGCGGCTACTGTCAAACCGAGGTGAGATCCTCGCGCATTCCTGACTGGGACCCATGTTAAATTGCTTTAGGTAGTTGGTGGCTCAACCGATCTTAGTGGTGCGCATACTGTCATTTCCTAACTGTACTGGCTAGCCATAGTTGGACTCGTTTTGCGCTGGGATTATGGTGAGGATTGCAGAGGACACTACGTTGATCCTGCTGATGGCGCCTTACTTCAACATGATGCCCAGATGTGTTTGTTTTAATGCTATCCGAAGAAGTAGGCATCTTATCCTTGATCATTTTCCTACCCTTCCCATTTCCTTCGACCCTATACTAAGGCTTTCTTCCCTCGTGGCTGTATGACAGTTAAGCACCATTGTGCATTGCGGGTGTATTGATGATAATGTTGATGAATTGTGAACAACTACCAGGGTGCTCATCTGAGAGATACACGGCTCATTCTATTGGTTCATTTGGTTAGAAGCAATATATTTTGTGAGCCATTTCGGTGCATATTTCTTGGTTTCTTTCTTGTAATTTATTGTATCAGGCTAATCTTCGTTTTCTCACCCATTTGTGCCTTGTAAATCCGTTAGGCATTGCTTGGTTTCCATCCAATTGTGCATCGGCTTTGTTCCTGTTCTATGGCTTGTCACGCTTTATAATTTCACTCTCAGAGATAGAAAATAGCGGCAACTAGCAATTCCGTCCCGAGAAGATTGATTACTGGTTGCTCTCTATTTCACTTGATCATTGCTTTGAAACTATAGAGAGAGTGAGATTAATGACCGCACCAACCTGCCATGCTTGACCCTTTGTCCCTCTTTCTGGACTGGCAGAAACGGGTCCATTCCAAGTGAGAGTAACATACCCATAGGATTTCCAAGAAAATGCCCTTACCAGCGCACTGCAGGCTAGTAAACCTCACCTTCGTCCCCATTCACACGCTTCTCGAAATTAGTGGCAAGTAGTCAATACACTGTATTGGCGTGTACTCTCAAAGTGATCACATATGTGTATATGTTCTATCTATTCTAGTGGACCGGTCAAACAGGCTGTTTTTCTCCATCATGATCTGGAAAGGCAACAAAGAACCTACCGCTGATGCTCCGGTCGGTTAGATCCTAAAATATACATGGTTTACGCGCCAGGCGATCAAGCTGTATAGACTAAGGAAAAACAAGAAGTGTGTGAGTTGATGGGAGACTACGATGTGTGCATGGCCTGTTAACAGACTTTTATGGAAAGGTATCTCACTTGGATACCACCATTGTCTCACGGGAATTTACGACTTAGATAGCAAGCTGTTGTCGTACCGACAACCACTGTATTACCGTGCCTTTAAACTTCAAATAAATTCCCACTATAGCTTCATCATCATCATCATCATCATCATCACTGTCAGCTGTAATAACCGGGCGCCTGTCGCACAGTGGTTGTAGTTGCCACGGTTCCGTTCACCGATGATTCGGGGAGGTGGCGTAAGGAGCTGCGCATTGGAGGCGGGAGCTGATAAATTAGCGCGTAAATACAGTCTCCCTTACCATCTGACTTTCAAACAGCTGTCCGTAAGTGCACCGTCTATACGTTTTGATCGTTTTACGTGCAGCCAAACGGGGTGCTTTGGTACAAACTCTTGATGCCGATTTAAGCCCGGGTGCATGAGTTCGGATCGCAGTTGCTTAGAAGCCTATTTTCTAGCCTTTTGTCTCCCTAAACACTGTAATATGTGGTTGAACGTCTGCATAAAACAATTCTTCACCATCAAAGTAACTATGATGCACGTCAAGTGTAGGCTTGTTATACCCCCCATAGTTATGGGCCCGTATCATGTTTCCTGTAGGACTTCCGTTGGCGTATTGTTAAAACGCTATTCTGTTAGCCTTACGACTACAACTATTGTCACCAGTATATTCGCGTAAAACTAAAACATATGAAAGTGACAGGCGTCAACATTTGATCGGATAGTGAATCACTAATTGGAGCCAGCCAGTGCTTCGGATTCGACTGTTAATGCGCGCTTACACACGATTTCAGGGAGAGTGACAGGTGCTGAACGACAAAGTTGAACATAAACAAAGCTGAGTCAGTCAAAAGAATGGGTACACAGACACCGAGTAGTTTAGTTTCTTGCTTGTAACCCTATTATCTCAGCAAAATTCGAGCCCAGCGAGGAGCCTAAAGGGACCTGTTCTATCCTAAACCCCATTCGACTTTTCGTGTTCCGCATCGTCATCAACTGACTGCAGTTTTGCGCCTTCCGGTTTAATTCAGCTACCGCCGACGTTCTATGAAGTGATAAACGTTGCACTACAGGTAGAAATTGTTCTTACCAACAGGGTTCTAAGCGTAGACCGGGCTAGCTGAGGACTTTTTGGCGCATTTTCCAATATGTCACGCTGCTATCCGTGAGACAAACAATGACTATCAATGCGGATAGTGTTCGAATAACCTTCAGAAGTCTAAAATCGTACTGGGGACTGCTCCACGTAGTGAATCAGTGTACGTGGTTGTAGCAGAAATGGTTGATTTCTTTTCCTTGTTCAAATAAACCGGGCAACTTACGATATCGAAGTTGTCTGGTTCCAGGGCGCACCACGTTGCACGATTTTGCATCGACTGGCACTGCCCCGAGTAATCAATACCTACATCCGACCAACCATGGAGTACGCTATACAAGCTTGGTCACCATGGCTTCAAAAAGACGATTCTTCTACTGCGAATATATCATCGAGCCACGAAGCTGGTAATTGGATTGCATAATAAACCATACGGAGACAGGATTGCCAGTCTCAACCTATTTGACTTCTACTATCGGCGCATCAGGGGAGACCTAATTCTAACATATAATATACTGAAGACACCTAATCATCCGCTGGAAAATCTTTTTGTCCGACGTCGACCACGAACGGGCAGGAGGCATGACTTTTCGCTCGCCGTACCTCACTCGAGGGTGAACTGTCGACGGAACTTTTTTGCAGTCCGTGTATGTTTCATTTGGAACTCCCTACCTCCCAATGTTGTACATTCGCTGAGTTTAACCATTTTCAAGAACAATTTAGATGCATATCTTATGTCCAAACCGAATCTGGGACTGTTTAACTCCATGTGATACTCAGCAAACATTACGCATATTTTTGCGTCCCTTTGTATATATACGTT
>NW_008751895.1:9552-51934 GCF_000715545.1 Opisthorchis viverrini | reverse complement strand
TATATATATATATATATACGTTCACGCTATGGTCGTTGTAAAGTTAACTGCTTTTTAGACCATTAAACCTTGAATTACCTTGAAAGTGTCTCGTAGCTCAAAATAAGCTCTATAATTGCGAATTAATTACCGTTGTCGGCAGCCAGGACCATGTGATCGTCGCGTCTCCTGTGCTTCCACTTGCAAGGCACTGAGAGAATGAAGGTCTAGGGAGGGATATAATAATCTCCTGATTAACAAACAACGGTGACCCAGCTGTTACTCTTGAAAGAACTAATTATACATACAAAAGCCGATGAACTGATGGAAAAGTTACGCCAATTGGCTACCAATTAGTGACCTTACCGAAAAAAAGACTCCAGCAGAATTGCCACCGTTTCATCCCATACGTTTATCATTGTAGACGGCTGTATTCGATGCGGAGAACGTTATATGGTTCCACGGAGACTAATTCCAGCCGTAATAGAGTTAAGTTCACACAGGACATCCTCGGATCGTTCAAAAGGATGCACGGATGTGTAAGCACTTGGTGGCAGTCCGTACGCGCAATCCAAGTAACACATGAGGCGTGGAAGAACTCGATAGCTTCAGCTTCCACAACCTACTAAACCAAAACGCCGTCGGTAATAATGCTTGGAAGACAGCTACGAAAGCGATCCATTCTGAACTTCATATCCAAACGAAATGCCATTCCAAAGGGAAGTAATTGGATGCAAGCATATCAAGTCAAACACAGTCGTTCGGGTCAAACATGTGCACTGGTTCGTTGGTTCGTGGAAAGGAGACAAGCTCGGACTACACACAAAAGTCAAGATTCTGGGTGCACCTGGAGCCTGTGTCTTATGAGATGGGAAAAAAGTGAATGCTAGGTGACCTCATACCAAATCCCATAATGTCACAGCAAGGACATCGCCTGAAATATTTCCTTTGACCTTTCACGTATGCAGTCCTTAAGTTAGAACTCTTCCATTCTGCCAGTCGTTCAAGCGCTGCCGCCCATTTGGGCAATATGTTTCCGAGCCACTTACGGCCCATGTAGAATCATGGTAGAACTAACAACACCCTCACGCCACACTGGCCGTCGTATAGCGCCATC
Source organism: Opisthorchis viverrini (assembly GCF_000715545.1). NCBI lineage: Eukaryota > Metazoa > Platyhelminthes > Trematoda > Opisthorchiida > Opisthorchiidae > Opisthorchis > Opisthorchis viverrini. The sequence continues at coordinate 50,838 of NW_008751895.1, read as the reverse complement.
ACATGGGTCGCGCTACTTGCTGCATGTTGCGGGGTTGGTAAGCAAGAACATGTAATTGTTGACGTATTTCTCTTTCACATACCTTTTCGTCCGTTTTACCCTGTTCTATTAGTAAGTCTGTCCTTTTGGGCTCATCACTTAAGGCTGACAACCCTGTTCGTCTTGAGGTAATTTTGCCCGCAAAGTCTGCACGTCAGCAGGGGCTGGCAGCCTTAGGCGTCTCGAAATCAATTTTAAAGCCTCGGAGCTCAATTGATCTAGCTGATTTTAGTGTTCGTACTCTGAAGCAGGCAGGACAACAAGCTACTGTTGCTCTCAACCTGGATTCCACTGATATTGATGTGTGCAGAATGCGTGGAGGTCGTTATCGTCCTAAGTCACAGGGCGGAAGGATCCTTGCTTGATTGGATAGCCGTTGATAGTCGCCCATGTGCGGTCTGGCAACATCTGTGAGGGAACCTCACAAGTGAGCAGTTGATAGACGTCTACCGTGTCTTCTTACACCCCAACTGACTGCAGCTCTGGCACCGTCAAAGAAAGGTTTTGTGACACCTTGAATGCCTGTTGCGATGAGCTAAGAGCTCAAATCCCTTAGTGGTTGCCGGAGATCTGAATATACAGGTGGACAGGCTTAATGCATCTGAGACTGGACAGACAATGGGGAACGATTGCTTCAGCTTTGTGCTGACCGTGATTTATTTTTATTCAGTACAAATTCCGAAATCATCGGGCTATGTGATGTCCTCCAACAGCGTCCAAGCCACGAACCCAAAATGGTTACATCACCACCATTTACCCTTGGCGCGGACCAATAACTGACTGCCGCTCGTTTTGGAACGTATATGTGGATTGCGATAACGCACTCGTCCCGTTCGCTTAGGATGCAGCAAATTGTTTGGAATCTAAGAGACTGGCAGATTAGGAATTTCGATGAATTTACCAGAATCGTTTCCATAAGTCTCTTTCAACTGTTCAACCGTCGCATATGAATTAGTGTTGGAACGAGATAACCAAACCTGTGCAGTTTGGCGGTAGTTTTGCCTGTGGTACGGTGCTACCAGGTTATCTCAAGCACTGGTTTTCGGGCACAACATTGGCACCACTTGAATCTCGGAGACATGTTCCTGCCGATCTCGAACATGAATCAGCCTGACTGCTCATCAGACAGCAAGTGAAAATGAACGTTCGAGTCGACCGTGAAGCTGACCGCGGAAAGCTAAGGAAATGGAAGATGTCCAGAAAGCCGGGAATGCCCACGGATTAGTTCCGTTATTCCTTCTGACAGGGCCCCGGAAACCACCTGTGAGCGAAACCATCAAGGACAAAAGTGGTGCGACCATTTTGAATAGAGAAGGGCACACCAACATCTGGGCCAAATAGTTAGAATAACAATTCTTATAACCACAAGTTACTCTCCATTTGTACCCTACAACTAAATTGGTGTAGCGGACTAGGACCTTATCAGCGTGTTCGGACGAATTAACAAGCAAAGTAGCCAAAACAACATCACAATAAGAAAAGAGTGAGTAGTCAAATGAGGACTGACGAATGCTCAGTAGTCCACTACTCCAGATGCAGTAACTGGCTGTGAAAAGAAGTATTCACTCTTCGAAATTTCCCACGGACGGTTCAGGCGTGAGTGATATATTCCACGATAGGAAGATTATTCACGGCTGAAAAATGTCACGGAGATTCATTATGACGTTCAACAGTTGATACAAACACAAAGACCTAGTCCCACTGGTTCAGTAGTCAAGCAACAGTTAAACGGAGCGTAAACACACTCGTTCAGCAAGAAGTCAGAAAGCCGCGCCGGAAATTTGTGTATTCGTAACATTAAAACAAACGTTATGATAAAATATGTACGACAGTTACAAAGTGTAGTTTAAGTTCAGGAAAAATGGTAAATGTGACAACGGATTACAGACACTACATTGGGACCCTGGATTGTGAATCTGGAACCCCCTACGACCTCGGAGGTTTATAAGTGCGTATGTTCTCTCAAGTAACACCAAGCTCCTGGTCCAGATGGCCTCTTATCAGCAATGTTCAAAAATGGGATTGTGTTCCTCAATCATAGCTTGTCGGATCCGTTTGTCTGCATTTGGGAAACGGAGACTATCCTAGAATGTCCTAGTGCCCGTCTAAAAAAACGACAATGGTTTGCTTATGAAAACTATGTTCGATCGAAGCACGAATGAACCCAGTTTTATAGTAAAAAAACACTGGGACAGCCACCGGCTTACTTTTATCTGAAATCGATTTCTGATAAGTATGTTCAAAACCAATGTGTGCAGCAACGGAAGATACACTAACTTTCCTCCTTGCGTGCCTTCGTGTTGTTGACAAAACATTCTGTACTTACACATAATTTTGATATGTGCCTGCTGAAGCACACGATGCTACGACCAACCACGGCTAAATTCGACAACAGACTTAACCTATTGATGCCAAGTTAACAAATGTAGCTGTTGATCCAAAATCCCTCATGTGGTTGGTTATTTACGCTCATTTACATTTCAATCTGAGTTGAATCTCCCATCAGTATGCAGATTAATACATTGCACAGACGGAATTTTTCTTGTGATCTGTGCACCTGTTAACCAAACAGATGATGCTGATCCGTCATTAAGGGACTGGACCCTAACGTGGTGTGACAGCTTGTGTGCCTCCGCGACCAATCGAGCTATATTGTGTCGTGTTCGTGTGACGCACACAGAGTCTCATACTACGTTGGCCAGTGTTTCAAAGTTTCCTGGTCCTCCATGTTGGGTGTTCAGACATGCACTTACACTTCCCTCCTTGCGGTCAGGCATTTGAGCCAAAGACTTGAGCCGATGACCTTAATCATTCTTCCGTTTTGGTGTGAATGCCTTAACAATATCCCAGCTCGTGCACAGTCATGATACAACCAACAATAATCTCATGCTCCATTCCATGTCGTATAGTGCTATCACATGGGTTGCCCTACTTGTTGCATGCAGCAGGCCTGGTAAGCGGAAACATGCTACTGCTGACACCTCCTTACTTACATTGTTATGTGTTCCATAGGTAGGTGTTCGATAGGTAGCCCACACTTTGTATAATCTCTCCAGCAATACGAGTGAACACTTTGCGTGTCATGCATCACTCACAGATACAAATTCCATGCATCCGTTTTCACTAAAAACCCAAGCCCCTAAAGCCGGTCTACTTTGCTGTCTTTATTATTCATACACTAAAGCAGATGGGATGATAGGTGGCTCTTGCTTGTATGCTGGAATCCCTCTGCAGTGATGTATGCTGTCAGTCAGCAACAGGGACACAGAACGCAAATACGATGCTTGGATTGGCTGCCCCTGTAGCCGAGTGGAAGCATATCTACTTGATCGGACAGCCGTTGATAGTCGCCTCTATGCGGTTCTTTTGGCAACGCCCATGAGAGTACCTCCAGAAAGTGAAGTCTATCGCACTGTTTATTGTACCTGCTGACGCCCAATGAATTGTGGCATCGAATCCATGACACTCTTGCTGCTCATTTACAGTGGGCTAAAAGCTCAGACATATTTGTGGTTGGTGTTGACATGAACACCTAAGTAGGTAGACGAGGCCCAATTCATTTCGCTTTCCAAGTCTACACAAAACGCGCATATCTTCCTCACCCACTGAGAAAATAGTGGATCCAGACTTCGAACGAACCTATCAGAACTAAATCATCGAACAACTCCAGGTGGCCCGGTGTTCATTATTAACGGCCACTGGTGGCAGATGTCTGAAGTTCTAATCAAAGCCGAAAATTTCGTCTGCGATACAACCCAGCCAAACTGATCCAGATATTGGATATCTTATAGAACTGTAGCTTTGCTAAAGATCTGGCGATAAATTCCTCCCGACTGTAACCAAAACTCAACCCGACTCATCATCGTACACTGAGTGGAACTGAGTGTTCGTGCAGACCAAGAGCCTTGGGGAACCCGAAAGGCCGGAAGAGGCGAAACTGTTGGAAATGTCCACGGGCTATTCCACTTGATTCATTCGACTTTTCCTCGGATACCTCTTGTCAGCGAAATCATTAGGGATCAAGGGGTCTCACTGATATTCAGCAAAGTAGAGCGTTTGGAAAGCTGGGCACAATCGTTTTAACGACAGTTCAGTTGGCCAACTGTCACCTCTAGTTCGAAGTCCTGGCATTCAGCAAGGAGGTAGACTGTGGATATGAGGCAGTCTTCAACCTTAGAAACATCCGAGTGTATACCTCCAGTTAAGCATCATGGTGCTGCTGGCCCGAACAACCTTCTACCTGCTCTGTTCAAAAACGGCGGTGAATTTTTCAGCCAGCATCTATATGGCCTATTTGGGTCTATTTGTGTGAAACAGACAACTGGAGTCAATCGGTAATAGTGCCCAATTTCAGAAAGGGTACTCGCGGTGAATACGGTAATCCCAGATGTAGTAGTTTAACAACCGGATAGGTGCTGAATCGATCGCATTCTCACGCCCTGTCAGGTGTCAGGGCAACGCCCCAAAATCTTGGAAATTCCTTGACTTCAAGGGTGTGTTCGAATCTGTCGATTACTCAGTGCTGTTAACCACACTTGAACAACGGAGTATGCCCGAGAAGTTTGTGAACATAATCCGGTACCTGTATTCACATACTTCTGGGAATACGAAAGGGTACGGTGAGCTTCCTGAAATCTTCAGTACAAAAAGTGGTGTCCGACAAGGATGTCCATTCTCTCCGTTCATGTCATCGATGAACTATTGAGGTGAACGCTGGAAGGTCATCAGAATCCCTGCATTCGGACTGTTGTTGGTCAGAAACTTGTTGATATGGAATGCGCAGATCACATCGCCCTCATCGGTGAAGACGAAGGTGAAGCCCAAGCCCTGTTGAATAAACTGACCACCATTATAGAACTCTTCGGCAAGCACCTTGAATCTACAGATTGAAAAGTTATGCTTCAGAGCACATAGCTTTCGAAAATGCTGCCTGGAATTCAAAGAAAAGTACTGGAAGGTATGAAGAGTTTTATATACCTCGGTACTTGCATTAGCACTGACGCAATTGCGTCTAATATGTTCAGTGCAACACTCTTACAAGTCTCACTCAGCTTTGCTTGTGACGTCAGCATGGAATATCACTGGATTTTGAGAGTCGTGTATACGAGGATAGAGTAAGGGCTGTGTTGCTGTAAAGTTGCGAGACATGGCTTCGTTAGACAGATGGTATGAGGCATCTTCAGGTCTTCGATGTTGGAAGCGTTGTTGATGTTGAATAGCTGCCTGCCTTTAGCGAGTATAATGTACTCTAATAACATTCATTCACCGTTTTAGGATACTTTAGATATCAAAATAGCGTATCACGCCGGATGGTGGGGAGGCAACAGCAGCCCGTTTGCGAATAAGTAAAGAAAAGAAGACCAGATTGCTTGTTTTCTACTAGGCATAATTTCTGTCACGCAAAGTGAAATGAGACTGAAAAACAGTTGTGATGGATTTCTTGTAGACATACTGAACAAATTTGACACTTGTTATGGAGTAAAATAGTGGCCACTTAAAATTCCACTGCTGTTGTTCGATACAGATTCTTATTAAAAATTTAATGTATAAATTCTGAAATCCAGCTTCAGGCTTGACGGTATAAAATATTTGTAAACAAAAGGGAGCCCCCCTAGGAGGACAATAAGGACAGCCAAACGGAGACGGTTACAACCGGACGCTACGCTGCATATTCTGCCTGTTGGAACGTACATCGAGCTTGCCAGTTGGCTTGCAGGGAAGGAGAGATCACCATCCAACTGCGCACTGACGATATCTCTTCAACCGGTGGTGAAACAGTCGCAAACTGACTGCCAAGCACAGAAAATACATGAAAAGCCAACTAGGTAGCAATCAACTGGAAAGCAGCCCTTACATTCCTACTGCTCTAAATGTCTAAGTGTGTTTCAAGGCCGTTTGGGACTTAACACCGTCTAGAAGAAAGTTCCGATGGATGTAATGACGCAAACTAATCCAATTACCAGTATGGCAACTCTTACAAGATTGACCTGGAACCCAGCTGAATCTCTCCTCTGTGATGTTCCCAGGCTTAGCTTTGCTGCAGCACTAAGCCCACCCCTATACTCACAACATCACTTATATGGATATTCTATTAAAGAATGTGTTTTGGACGTCTACAACATCGCATAGATTGTGCGATATTTCCACCCCCAAGCTTGTTCTGTAGTGCTAATAAAAATGGAAACGTTCACAAATCAGTAGGTGCGTAATGAGAAGTCGTGACTCATAGAGCACGGGAACACTTGACTGAAGGATGAGTGGCGTTGTATTCTGTCCAAGTGTGTGTAAATCACACTTCTCATGAGCCGAAAGGTTCATTTGTTCAAGCCACTAGCCAATAGATTGCGAGTTCCAAAGTCGGTTGACTTTTGTCAGATTCATGCTCCTAGTAATTGCCAGTAACGATGAAACAGCTGTACAGTTCTTCTGGGCTCCATAGCAGAGACTGTATCACTAACAGGACGAAATGTCCATAGTTTCAGAAGAACTTGATAAACAATCGGTAGTTTTTATTTGGGCAACGTTTCGCTTTTGACACAAAAGCTTCATCAGGCCAAGTGAGCAGGCCACCATAGAATTACACATGTCTGCCGGTTTGTTTTCGATTCAAGTCCGTCTTATGAAGTTGGTTTTCTTTGATTTAGCAGGAAGTCTAGAAACCCTACTGAACAACTCAGTCAGATCCACATCTGGAAAGGAAACGTACCATTCCATACTTGCTAGCGAGTGACATGGGGGCGTTCCGGGACCAGTTATATTGGAGAATGAATGGTGGACGTAAAATCAAACGAGATCTTCAAGAGACTCAAAATTATGTATCGGGTACTTGGAAGAACGACAATCTTGATGTCGCTCAAAACTCGAATGTTCTAATGCATCATCCTCATTGGTTCATCTTCGTTACGAAAGCAGTTTTTTTCCAAAAAAATACCAACAAGATTGCTGCTGTAACGAATTTGACCTACTTTTGTGAGAGCAAGAGGAAACACAGCAGACTGGGTTGCATTAAACCGTTTAGTGTTCCCATACAGTCACTTTCAACATTGGAGCAAGGTTGAAATTAGGTTGAATGCACACAGATACCAAACGAATTAAGCATAACACTTAAGGACAGGACTGATTAGTGAGATGACTATGTGAAAATGACTCGTGACGGCATTGTCGGTCTTGTTGCCCTAATGTAGGTCACAAATTCAAGTTGTAATGGACTTTCAACACCAGACTGATGCTGTAGTCACTATTTTCACGACTAACAACTTGGTAGTCTGTTGTGCCTTTTGAGTTCTTTGCATACGGTGAGGAGGTAAGCACTAAAAACTGCTACTGACCTAATGGCTCATGATTTTTCGACACGTTAACAAATCCTAGGAGACAAAAACATCTCTCAGGAAAGTCCAATCTAATTGTTCAAACTGCACTGTTCCAAAATCCGGTATGATTTCTCCAGGACAGCGAATGAAGCAGATTTGGATGTTCTTAGAACTGCTTGTTTCAACCGGTGCTGTATTGGCCAGTGATTCTGACCCTCATTGAGTGCATCTTATTGAAAACGGTTTTTCTTAGAGTCACGCCTTTTCTGTTTCATCTTCATCGCCTCCACATGTCCTGTCAGGGTGGCCAGCATCCAGCAGTGTGAGCGTTATGTTTTGAAGTTTCTTCTCAATGTTTTATGACAGCAGACTTTCCCGAACCAAGGATTGTGAGTGTATGTTCAAAAGGACAGAAACTTCCAAAACTAGTATATGGTCCTGTCCAAGTAGACTTGTGAAATACAGATCTTAGTAGAGATCCGTCTGATTCCTCACATCCGAAAACCCAGGCCCTCTGTTCCAGTTTATCTGCAAACTCAGTATATCCATAATATGGATTTTATTATTTATAAATAGTTAATCTCACTGATTTAATGCATCACAGCTATAAAGGCAGAGCAGTTATGCCAAAATGCGGATGATTCTGGAGATGGTGTGCACCAATATGGAGTTCATTGAAATGCAAGCACTTAGTGACATCTTTCTGATGAGGAAAAGGACTGAATAAAGAACAAATAATATCATCATCGTCATCATCATCATCACCAACATCTTGGTCACTATTGAGGGCAGTTCATCAACAATGCCTTCTGGCGCCTAAATTTTATGCGGCAAGAGAAACCGATACCTAGCAAAGAAGGACATTGTATTGAAAGACCGGGACAACGTGCATGAACGGTGTGTCTACAAATTCGAACAGCTCTGAATTAAGCATATATGAGCATCGTGCCGGAACAAGACACCATCAGTGGCCTTGACACAACATCCTTTGCAAGTCACATCCAACAGAAATACACCGCACAGTGCATACAAACATTGTCTAGACAGTTCGGTTAGGAAGTTACAACGTACTAGCTCTTGAACCTGGGTACCTGCCATGTCTTGGAGGCTTTCGAGTAAAGTGCAACGGGGACCGTCCGATGGCCTTTACAGCACTTAGCTTGACTGCATCAGCTCCTATTTCACGCTGCAAACTTTTTGCCAACAAGTGTTTGAAACCTTCGTCGATGATGTTTAGACATACCATTTCTACTTAGTGCTGCGGTATTCCTGATTCTTCATTGGATGCATCTGCGCTATTTCACTGTTGATACCCTCCAGTCCGTGATGGAGGGTACGATGATCAAACATTTGGGGACGTTTACGGTTTTCGGATCGAGATTTCGCATCAATAATTTAAGATAACTCTCACAGCTTCTATGAGCTTCCACTCAACTCTAGCGCAATCTGCTTTCGAACAAGTTTGGAATCGCTAGTCGTGCGTTGATAACGCGCTCATAGCCTTACGCTGGATTTCTGTGGAATGACACGGCGTTAGCACACCGAAGTTTATTGCTCTACGTTCGGGCCTACGAGGATTACTTTCTTCAGGACGTGAATTAACCCTAACCGCAATGATCGCCCCAGGACTGTAGGATGGCTGTCCAGACGAGAATCATGTGAACGTGCATTTCAAAGATCGTTCTGATCTTCATCGTCACCAAAAAGAAAGCCGAACTGAGTCCACGTCACAAGGACGTGATGAAAGCGTCATTTCAGCAGACATGCCTACACATACAGCTTCAGCCTGAGAACAACGCCTCACGCACGTGGTTGGTCCTACTGATAATTAGAACGTGTCAACTCGTCGTCTCGAATGACGCACGCAAGCTGACTCTGAGTCGCTAAGCGCCACATGTATCAAAGGTCCTGTTGGAATTGATTGAGCACATAGAGTAAGACTATGCGAGTTTCTGCTGAGGCGTGCAGAGCAATGGCAGAATCTCTCTCTAGTTATCTTGTACTGAGACGCGTATTTTATGGTGGGGAATGAGCAGTTCTATGGTGTTCGGCGATGCGCACACTCACTTACCTACCAGGAATGTGAGTAGCGAAAATTCTCATACACATAGTTTGACCACCTGGAGAAATCAGATACTTATGGTGGATCGGGTGCCTTTTTATTGTATTCTGTATCCTGGAAACACGAATTCGCTCAAAAAGTACAGAAGATGCGTAGTTGATAGAGATCTCTTGCATTTGGGCTGTTGTCGAGCTTACGATTGACCCGCTGCTTTCTATGTGAATGATGGCGCGTCACAAGTTAATTTAAATGCGGTGCACTAGCCGGTCAAACTACAGACCACAACCGAAAGCCTGTGTGAATTTCCAGGAGATCGTATAACCCCGGCTGCGTTGAATCAAAGTTAAGTTATCTGAAAGGCCATTCATACTCAGCTACTCTAGGTAGCAAGGAATCGATCGTGATATTTTTATGTGGCTAACTAACAACATTTGATTATGTTGTTCACTCCCTCATGAAAAAATTTGAAACTGGTTTTCACTGTACTGGGCGGGACAAAAAGTGAAAAACAAATGACAGTGTAAAGTTGCCAATTTGCATTTGGTAAAGCCGTAAGGTGATTATCTGCATTTGGCGGCTAATGTTCGCAAGCCAATGAATCTTTGAGTTGCCGTTTAGTTTCTCACATGGGGTCCGTGAATGGAGTTGGTAAACTTTATCCGGAGAGCAAAGATGCGATTTTCTTCATCGACTCTATCCATCTAATCATACCTAAGCACATAGGATGTCCACTATCCGCACAATGCGCTCAGCTGTAAAACCTTTCCAGATAGAGTAAAACTTTCTACGCTCAAATGTTGCATTTCGTTGCGTATGTGCTCAAACCAAAAATCGTCCTGATCTACGTTCATATTTCTGCAGCTCACCAAATTTCATTGTTTTCTGAAGCAACCACGGCCCTGGTTGAAAAGTCTTGAGGGATAACTTCCCTGCATCGCGGAGACCCTGGGATGCCTCAGTTGGGCGTAAAAGTTTGAGCTGGTACTCTCAAATCAGTTGCCCGATTGCTTAAGTCCATCAGGGACACGTCATAGCTTTCGAAATTTCAATTCCATTGTGCGAATACTGAACGCCAGCACATCGCGATGCGACGCGTTCAATTTCAAACGTGCGGGTTGTTCGTGTGATGTACGTTCCCGGGGGGCCAAAACTTGGTGACACACTACATGGTGACTCAACAAACCGATGTGGGCATTCAAATGTACGCAAGCACTCAGTTCAAAATCTGCATGCAACTTCACAAGCAGCTGACTAATATCTCCAAAAGTCGTACAATTGCAGGAGGGATGTGCTTGTTTCGAACTTTCACACATACGATTTCCGTCAGTACTTTTATGAAAGTTCAAGGAAGTTTCATGAGAACATGGGTCGAATTCATTCTAATGTTGCTGGGTGGCATTTATCACAGCCAAAAGCTCACGGACTTGTCAGTGAACTCCGTGAAATCAAGGCATCCGAGCACTCAGTGATTATGCCGTCTAAGTGGTTATCCGTTTCACCCACATTCCTTCAAAAGGATCGTCTGGTTAACCTCCGATACAGAACTGGGAGACGTTCAAGATTGCTTGGGTGGATGACCACCTTGCAAGCGCAATGCCGGCAAAATAAGGAAAAAGTAACCCTGAAAATACCTAGAAGTATAACGAAAAGCCACTTACATTCTGCGTTTTGGAAAGTGTTCTGGGGAATAGATCATATGAAATCTGCACCTTGGAAACACTTTCTTTTACAGCTCCTGACATGAACGGCCTACAGTTCCTCACAAACATCTAGCTAGTAGTTAGTTCAGCTGTTCTGTGCTTTCACGATAATAATCCCATGTTCACCGGCATTAAACAAAAATATTTAGGTTTCAGATATCCGGAATTTATGCTGCCCATACACACCTGAGCACTCACATTCAGTAAGAGAGCTAGGAACCAGAACTCTTAATTAGTCTCACGTGACCTATTCATAGAAACTTGCTCTGGCTGACTATCTGCCGGAAATATATGGTCTTTTTCTAGTGCCATTCGGTGGACATGACTGTTCGATACTTCAGTTTTTGTGTGCGACCAATGAATGAATCCGAAATCTAGCTTCCCAAAATGGTGCTTTACTAGATTACAACCTAACAACCTGAAAGTCAAGTGACCTAACGAGTTCCCAGCAGGCAACTGCTTCATTGATCTGCTGCATGACTCATTAGTTCGTTGGCTGAGACCTTCTGGATTAAGTCCTTTGGCGAGTTTAGTCTGCTGGTAAGTCGTGAGGTCGCCGCTACTAAACAGTATACTATGCCGAGGTGAGTTTTCTGATTTCGTTGGCGCACATTTATCCTACACAACTTGTATCATGAAGACGACAGAAACGTCCAAGGTTCCTGAGTTTGAACTTGGCACCGGATTACGTACATTCAATACTAAAGAATAAGGAGCGACGTTTATGCTCAGCTCAGTTCATGCTATTAGGTGGTTTGGCTCTAATAATGCACTGGGCTATACTGAGCAAAAGGATACTGTTTCGTCGAGCGGGACGGCAGAACGGCTGTCAGAAGGTTAGCGTCTCAAAAGTAATTCAACAAAGTGGAAGCATTGGGGTACCTCGAAATTCGACATTTTGGCCGGTGGTGTTCACGTTCAGATAATAACGGAGAAGCGAAACATCGCTGGCATATTTCTCAGTCGAAGTGGCTCAAGGATGGTAAGTAGCGGCAGACGGAAATTGAATACTTATCCAGCCACCGATAATCGTCCATGTTTTCTTTGCTGCATAAGAGTGTGCTTTCGCCGGAAATAATCGTGTCCCGTGTTTTCGAGTCAAGTTCAGTTAGATGAACAAACCAACGTCATTCTACAGACACGTATGACGGGGCGAGTCATATGTGATTGCGTGGTATGTAAGAGTGACGAAAATTGGGAGCCTTTACTCCAGGCGAAATGGAACATTCAATCCAACCTTCAGCAGCCATTCTGAACGACAGCCGGACAAAGCTGCATTTTCATTACCACCGCTGAGAAAACATGCGATAAGCTTACCATCACTCGTTTGCAAGGAAACTCCCGGTTACAAAGCTATTTTGGAATTCCCCGAAGACAAATAACTACAAATATCCTGACAGCTAGGCAAACATCACAAAGTCCGATCCGAGGGAGCAGGCACGTGGAAAAATATCCTCAATTGATCGAATACAAATCGACCGACAAATTGGGAAATGTTCCACCTGCGGTAATCGATCAACGGGATGTTCCGGGAAACGATGAGAACACTCTGAAATATCATGAGCCGGTCACGCACATCACAGTGTACAAAACGATTGCGTTTGGATCGCAAGTCGATAATCTTAAAACAACGACATGATATCACAGCAAAGTGGGTATCAAAATTTCCTGCATGCCATCTAATAAGTGTCTCACACCACAATCTGCGACCAGTTGGGCACTCGGTCGNCTACATGTGTTTGAGTCCAGCCTAGGGTCGTTGTGTTCAGTGTCGCTAGTCACGCGTGTATCGAAGACGCTGTTTCTACATACTGCACCTATAATTCTGAAAACAGTTTTACACAAGAATCATCATCATCATCATCGACAGCATGACATCAGTGTTCAACACTGGTGCCTCACTGCCGTTACACAAGAGTGATAACTCACACTTGCTTCTCCAGACAAAACTTCCATGTTAAAGCCCAAATGGAGGAGACAGTTCACTGATCGCGGTGGAACGATATTTGTGCCAAAAGTTCATCAGCTAATCCTATGAACGGTTATTTTCGATGTGATTGCGTTTGATCGAGTAAGACAGACGGTAAACGTCCGTTGCATTAATCCACTCGGGTTGAGCACCATCATTCTCCAGAATTATTCCGACAGGTGTGAATATCTGACTGCCTCCATCTCTCACAAATCTGTATTCCTACCGAACAGTTGCACAGTTCTCTTCATCCATATGTAAGTCACACTCCAAGTTTCATTGGACCAGGTCCATGAATTCCAGGGTGACTTTTCCTCCACTTTTGCCTCTACCCTCGCTGATAATCTTTTCATCATATCGTGTGAATTTAATAGGATCAGTCTAGAAACTATTCTTTCCGGTCGCTGTGACCTTGTGAATGCATCAAACTGAGGGGAAGTTCAACTTGCTCACTCGCGTACCAGCTTTCCAGATATGTCCTGCTCAAAATATAGTATATCGTTTTCATCTCCCGCCAAATTCACTACTTAAGCCTTTCCAATAGTGTAATATTTCTCACCTTATCAGTCCTATGTAGACCATGTTTGAAACCACATTATCGGACGCTGTGTTGCTCCACAACATGTCGAATTGTTGATGAACCTGCTACATTCGGTACGTTCGGGACGCATTCTCACTTAATTCCAAACTCTGTTAACTACTTCCTGCTTTATGTAAACAATCTTAATCCCTAGAAATGTCGTGCCATGGAAACATATTGCTTTCGCTAGTGGAAATCAAATCTCTTCGATAACAGAACGATCGTCCTTACAAATGTGGATGACATGGTGACGTGGATACGTAATATACAGAGTAAACGGAAACCGAACTCTCTTCAATGCTCTGACTGAAGAACCTGGATTCCTGAATGGGAATCAGCTTGGCTGGTGGCACAAACTGTGAGAGAACAGCTCAGAATGTTGTATGTGGAACTATCATCACCAATATCTGGCTCGCAGTGAAAGCAAAACAAATAGTTCACTGATGGCCCTGACAAACATCAGCTGATAAAACAGTGAGTGGAGTCGGGACGAACCACATATGGATTGGACCGTACACAAGTGTTGTCCGGAATAAGCGTGATCCGTGCTTGTTAGTTAAGACTTTTGGAATTCGAAACACAAACACTGCGTTTTTTTGTTGTAAACATACAAACAGATGGTCCGAAAATACGCTGCAAATCGACTATGGGTAATGATTGTCCCGATCGTTCAGGTCGTACACACTCAACCTTGTGTGTGGCAAACTCAATGCTGGCAATGGTGCACAACGTCAATGACCAGGTTGCGCCACAACATCTCACAATCAAAGCTAGGCTTACCCATTCCGAAAAACCGTTGGGTTGGTCTGCACGCGTGTGCGCAATGTGCAGCGACTGATTGGCAGTGACGCAATCTGGTGCACGATAACCTTAACTGGTGCAAAGCACTAGTTGGATCACGCGCCTGAATGTTCGATGCCATGCTGAACGCCCCAGGTGGCGAATTGATCGGTGTGTGTTGCATGTTAGAGGCTGTGACAACCAGTGTATTGTTGGTAATTGGTTCAGAACCTGAGGCGATGGTGAATCACGTAGAACGGTACATCGACCGAGTGCCCAACTGGTCGCAGATTGTGGTGTGAGAAACTTAATTCACACACATGTTGTGATTCAAGTTCCCTCCCCACTACGAAGGGTTTCAGGAGCTCGGGTGATATAGATTTTTAATAAAGGTGCTGGTCAGAAAAAGGGCGAAAAATTCTGTTTCATGGGGCTATGCGCGCCTGCACAGTAGATCAACAATCGTCGGGAAATTGACTCAGTTGTTCAACGGCTGAAAGAAAAACTTATTACATTGCGGAACAAACCAAACTCTCTCCCAACCTGGTCACCACAACAAGGAGGTAAGTGTTATTGTTCTATAACTTGGAGGGATCGTACTACAAACCATATCAACGAAGAATTTCACCTGATTTGTAATGACATCTAGATCGGTAGAACTGATCGGCATCTTTTTCAGACGTTACAGTGCGTGAAACCAACACCACCGGTGGCAGACCGAACTGGAGTTGATCGATTACAAAGTCTCTTAGACCAGGGAGACCAATCGATCGGATGCGCGGACCAATCACAAGGGGAAAGGGCTTGTGATTGATCGTGCGGCGCCGTGATGTTCGGCCTGTGTGCTTGTACGGTTGTCCTATGGGTGACCTTCTAGATTTACGCAACGTAATCAAGGAACTTGTGTTATGGCTTCTTCACAGGTTTTACGGGTCGAAAAGGAGCAAGAGATTTTGATTGATTTTACGGACACCTAATTACTCGAAGCTTTGTGACTTTCACTTGGAGGCAAAATAACTGAATGCTAAATATGGCTTCATGGGGGATTAAAAGGCCTAAACTACCCACTATTTCCAAATCCCATTTCGGGTTATTGACAGATCAGTATGCCTCTTCTACAGAGGTGCTCAAGTTCTTCCGTCTGCATTCCAATCTAGATTTTCCGGTTGGAAGTCGTGCCAAAGCCATAGAAAGTAGAAACCTAGGCAATGAAGGGGTAGTTTTTTCTTGTTAAAAACACGGAGTAGACCGATTGAATAGGGGCTATCAAGACGACTTTGCCGACTTCCGTCGTGGGCTAGAAGAAATTTATCTGTCATGTTTATTCAGTCTGTTCCGATAAAATACCTGGTAAGCCGCACACAGGACTAAGCAACAATGCAACTGCATCGATGACGCTTAAGAAATATTCACACAAGTGGTTAGCACTGTCAACTAATCACATGACACTGTGTTGCACTATAAAAGAAAACAATAAGGAGGCAATGGTAAATTGTTACTCTACAACCCGTTTTATTCTTGGCATATACCATATTCACGTGAAAGGTTTACAAGTCGCGTCTTACCCCACTCAACACTTTTCGGGTTCTTACAAAAAATTCACGTGGACAGGTTTGGAGTGGCAACCAAGCAGAAAGTGGGGAAATCCTAAGGCGTCCTGAATTCAGTTCTTTGCGGGTTCTAAATTTTGGACACACAACACCTACGCATATATCAATGATTTGATTTTTGACGGATAAGCAGACAGAGTAGATGCAACAAGAAGCTAATTATGGTGTCCACAATCATAGTTACTATTTTCGCAATCCTTGAAAAACAGCATACTACAGGGACATTTACTACACTGTGCTGTTGTAACTTCTGCTCCCATAATCCTGTCGGTCCACAGTTAAGCGGGCGCACGCGACGACAAGCCCACCTTGAAATACTTTACAAATGGCAAATAGTTGAGACAGAAAGAAACGGTGGTAATGTGGCGTTGTCCTGTGTACGACCGGGAGCTACTACACGGAAGCTCACAGAATAAGTGACGCGCACCGTTCCACCCTCAGACTTCCTCATGAGAGTGAAGCATCTGAACACCACTGTACGGTTTATTACTTCAAAACTTCAGTATTTGTGTGAATGTTTTCGACCGGACGAGTGTACTCACAATTAGTGATTCCGTGGTAAGCTGACGTAAGGTTTATTGCGGTCTCCACTGAAACGGTCCAGACAGCAGAACAAGCCTACCGAGTTTATCTGTATCGCAAATTATTGCACCAATGCTTTATGGTTATTCGAGACTAGGGACATGTACAGCAAAAAAGCACACATTAGGATTCGAAAAACTACTAAATTTACCATCTTATGACCAAAAACAGATTATTCTGAGCGTCAAACATCTCAGCAACAAACGGTAACGAGAAAGAGAGAACTAGCGATTGTTATACGCTGGTCGATAGGGAATTCGACGGTGCCTCAGAACCCGTTAACAATAATCGACCACTATGGGTAGATAAAAGTTCTGTACTCGGTTCATTATGGCAAAACTTAACGAGCTGTGTCGCGCTTACACGACCGAGTGGGAAGAAGTTTGAATCGCCTCAAAGACTGAGGAGATTCCAACAAGACTACGTTTGTTACCATGCCTCATGGCATTCTGTCTGTAATTGGGTTCATACAGTATCACAAATATGCACTAATCCGCGCTTCTGGTCATGAAATCTGCGCACATTGTGGACCGCACTCATGTGCAGAACTGCAGAGGTCATATTAGTCTATACAGGTTGCATGGACCTCTCACGAATACTCTAATTGTAGGGCTTCCTAAAGCTGTCAGCCCGTCAACCACAATGCTTTTGTGCATCGGAAACCAACATCTGACTAAAATATCAGAAAAGGGATAGAACACATACCGAAGAATGGTTTTAGTCGTCCGTGAACGGCGTGATATTTGCAGAAACGGAGTTACTCTTCAGAGGTCACTAAAAATAAGTCATCCTTTGGAAGCACAATCCGTGGTATTAAAACCATAAAACTGAAGATGTTTTCCTCGAGTCTATTCGAAAAGTCCAAGTTCCTTAAACTTAACCCCACGTAGTACGGATGCGATCACATAATCACACGCTAACTACCACATGTAGCGTTTTCTAGTTCGGTCAAACTGCGACGGCGGCATAAACACCGCGGCCCACTTCGAAGGGTGTTCTAACACTCCTGGCTGTCCGCATGCACATCAGGTGACAGCGTGATACAAAGAGGTAGGTGCAAATGTCTAATTACGTCGTAGCAACACTAAAAAGGCGTCGGCGTCTGGAAGGTGCAAGTCCAAGCGGCTGGAATAAACAACTGCAAATGATCAGGCAGTTTCCGCGAAGGCTTGTAATAACCAAGACAGATGTACGCTGTAAAATACTTGGTATTGTTCGTTCCCCTATCAAGTATGCTTCAAGGGTCATCTGAAAAATAACACTGAATCAACACTCGTCGAGTTTCGGATCTAAAATTCAGGTATTGTTTGTATTCAAACAAGACTACCTAACCTATTAAGAGTACATACTTTAGAAAGCTCTAGGCTCTCTATTCAGCGATGGACTGACATACTCGCCGTATTTTATTTGGGTCAAGTGCTAAAGCGCATTGCCACCAGGACTAATCCGTTAATCGTACTGATGCCACTTTTTTGCGCACACAGGCATTTCAGTGTACACCTTTTCGTCTAGGTTATTTGAATTTTGAGACGACAAATAACAGTGCGCCGTGCCGACCAATATAACCATGCTATTCAGCACAAGCTACTTCCATTCGCCCCAAAATATTTTGAACTTGTATGTGCGATATTAAAATCTTCTTCTAGAGGACCAACAGGAACAGCTCCCGCAATGGATGCCGCTATGACCACAAGCGCACACGCCCTAATCGGGTTTCCCATGGCTGCCTGGATGGACCTACTAGGTCAATGGGGGCACAACTAGCGATGCGATCGTGTGGAATGTGTGACACTATTCACCAGTCAAACCAAAGTAGCCCGTCAAGTCACAGGCACAAAGCGTGACTAAATCGCTGGATCGCCCAAGGCTACGCGGTGTAACAAGTATTCTGCTCAGCTCCAGAGGGGCTTCGAGTACATAATAGTAGCTGACATCCTGTCTGGGTTCAGGCGGAACACACGGTTGGTAAGAACTCGGGGGCTGTGTCTACTTGACAAGCCCCAAGAAGAGGAAACCGGTCCTACGCGGTGTAACAAGTATTCTGCTCAGCTCCAGAGGGGCTTCGAGTACATAATAGTAGCTGACATCCTGTCTGGGTTCAGGCGGAACACACGGTTGGTAAGAACTCGGGGGCTGTGTCTACTTGACAAGCCCCAAGAAGAGCGAAACCGGTCGTGGGGTTTCAAAATTTCAACAAACTTATGAGTAGTGTGCTACATCCAGCAACCACTTGATTGCGCACAGAACAAATTGTAAACGATGTAGCACATCCAGACACAGCATTCCGTTATCCGCCGCTGTCGTGCCTGGACGACAGTCTAGCCCCTTCACTATCGCTAATTAACGAACATCCACACAGTTTGGACTCTGGACACAGTCTAACAGGGTGTGCATCCTAAATGGTAATTTCGTAAACAACGAACTAGCACAGTGCGTCCTAATGCATGGTTGTGGTCTACACAGGACAGTTTATAAGCGTAGTAGTTCAGACTCGCCGGATAATAGCACAGTTCGAGGCAAGGAAGTTGGGTTACGACACCTGGTTATTAGCATCTACATACGACCGTTACTACAACCTGAGCCATCAATATGCCCAACCACCACAAGCATGCACATAACTCAAGAAAAATTATCATGCACTCCCCGAATTAGGACTAGGCGCCCACCTTAACTCTGGTGTAGATTGTTTTGGCGCTCACTTGGGCAAGTAAATAGATTTATGGTTTCGTGTTGAGTGTAAATCAGGTCTTTCCAGGGAGAACGATGTGAACAGGCAAAGCCTATCGATGAAAGTGAGCAACGGTAGACCTATGATGGATCAAACTTAGAACTCGGAGATGAAATTGATACCAGTATGAAAAGGTTCGAAGTCACCGACCGACTGGGCCTTTTGTATAAAAATACGAAACGGCGGAAATTTCTGAGCGGGCTCTTGTAATCAGACATCCATTGGGGGATGTTTGTAATGACGGGATCATCTCAACCTGCAGACGGACACTCGTAGTAACTTGGTTTGTTAGCTGTTTAACTGAACTGATGGGCAAATCAGAGTTAGGAGAAAATCATCCGAATGAACAATGCAATGTATTCAACGATATACACTTAACGCACTGTTTCGGTATCACGGCATTCATGCTATAATTATAGTCGATACACTTTGTGAGATAACAAAATGGAAACGGAGGGGGGTATAATTGGAAACCGGAGATGGCACTGGAGGGGGGAGGGGGCGAAGAACAACAAGCGTGTCATAAAAGAAGTCAATGTGATCTAGTGTGCATTCACAGGGTGCTCAGCTGTGTCCAAGGCAGATGGTTAGATAAACAAACCAAACAACAAGCAACGCTGACTCTGAACAATAGGGCATAATCTTGGTGGAGGGAAACATGTAGCAAACATGACGGGTTCCACGATGGACGGACTTGGGGAAAACAGGATACAGAAAATGCAATGTTATTCACTGACAGCGTGTGCCATTCAAGGATTCCAAGTAATCTGCGTACTGGGATGCATAGACATCAGCCATGTTAATGGATGAAGCATGTTCCAGCAAACTGGATTCCACTTGTTGCGTCGGCCCAGCTATATCAGTTGCGATTTGCCACACGGGGTCTGTGGGATGAGAAACAAGGTGTCCAAAAAAGCAGTCAATGAGCAAGAATGCAACATCTTGAAACTAAAGGGATAGAGATATGTGACTGGCAGACTGATTCGACAGTATACACAGAAATTGATGTCGCTGGAAAAAGAAACCGGAGGGTGAAATGAGAGAAGAAGGAATAGGAGAGCAAGGCCGATAAGCTGTTGTGTGCTCGTTCAGCTGCACACGTTAACTAAGAATGCTCAATTGTGTGATACTTACCTAACGCTTTGAGGCGCGTGGTAAAACACGACTGCTACCCTGGGTATTTTCGTCGGTCAATCGCGGAAGTGTTTGGTATCGTGTAACACAAACGTCATACAGATGAGCGTAAAATTCCGACGGAGGAGAAATGACGAGTACTAACCATCGTCAGGCTATTTGTCCACGAGCACTGAAATGTTCGTCGAACTCACGACCTCGTCGGCTAGACAACTGGCTGATTGAAGTGAGACAGCTTACTGGTCTGTTATGTTCTGCCGCATGCTATAAAGAATGACAAACTTGATTCATCACACAGTCTTTTCAGAATTCACAAAGAAACTATGGTCGTTTGCTGTGTTGATACCGTAATATTGGATGTTGTGCGCTGTTCGAAGTTAACGCTACTTATCAGGCCAGTTTAGTTGAGATGATTGACTTCATAAGTACAAGAGTGAAAATCAAACCATTTAGGATGTTATGTGCATCCACAATCACGTGAGAACGAATCCGTCGGATAGTTCAACCACAATTAACTACGAAGACAGACAATTAGCTCGGCGTTGCAGCGTTATCGGTATACATCTACTGTAGCTTTTGCATGAATTACGACTCCACCTGCATGAGCAAATTACTTGGCGGAACGGCGGTTAAGATCTGGTAATCGTTGAACAAACTGTGTCCTGATCGTCTTGGTAAAATGTGTGGAGAATCAAGTTGGCGGTAAGACATCTTCTCTTTTGCCATTCTCCTAAACCCTAACTGGCTAAATTGTCCCAACTGGTAGGACAGTTTACTCAGTGTCACACGGAAGCTGGACGAGGTACAGTCTCAGGAATACCAACATTGACACGCGGAAAAGGCTATCGAATTGAGTCCAGCAAAGCAACTTAAAAATAGAAAAGTTTGTAGATTAGTGTGAGGAGATTTGGGATTTTTGTGGAGATTTCGTCCTGTAAGTGAAGCTAATCTATGCTGAAAAGCCGAGAAGCACTGTACAGCTGTTTCAACCTTATTGGGAATCATCAGCGGTGCGCATCTCACGACACTCCGGACAGTCTCGAACCCGCGACCTCCTGGCTAGTAGTTTGAACACAACCGTTCGGCCACGAGTGGCTGATCAGCAGTGTGATTAACTTGCATTTAGAGTTGCTCGAGGAGCCAGTCAGCACGTATGGCCGCGTGATGTGGATCCCGTGATTGAAGGATGAGCGGCGCTATATCCTAAGTGCGGGTTCGAGACTCTTCGGAGTTTCCTGAGATGCGCACTGCTGATGATTCCCAATAAGGATGAAACAGCTGTACAGTGCTTCTCGGCTTTTCAGCATAGATTAGCTTCACTTACAGGACAGAAAAGTTTGTTCCAACTACTACCACAACAGGGTGTCTAGTTAATGTCAACTATGGATCGACATCTATGACCTCTAGCCAGCTGTATCTATGACGGCATCCGAGAATGAAAAATTACAATCCTCGTGAAACGCATTTGTGGGATGGCGAAGAAGCATCCCCAGAACAGGTGCCCAGTTACCTTAGATTAAAAACTAACAGGTGCGCCTGAGAATGCACATATCAGCCACGTATTCATCCGATCCACGTTCGACTATTATGGTTAATTATGTACAGCGCACCACAGTACAGGCCAACCAAACGCAGACTAAGTTGTTAACAAGGCCCAGATTTGGGACAACAGCGGCAAAGAAACCTCAGCTGGTACACACGTTCGTTGTTATTCAACGGACAAAGTGTTAGTCGCGTTCACAAAAGGATGAACAGTCTTAAAGTATGCTCCGAAACATAGTTGTCTGAATACAGTGATCAGGAAAAAAGCCAGACATTATGGCCAAGTGTTTCTAGCTAGTGGTAGTAATCCGACTAGCCACGTATGTGCAGCGTTTGAAATCTGACATTCCAAACAACCTAACCGTAGTGAAGGTGGAATCACGGTTGCATGGGCTGGAGTGCACTATAGTGTGTTGCGTTCAAACAAATTTAATGTGGATAGTTTACTTAGAAACTAGCTGAACTTCGCAGCCCAGCTAATCAGAACCTAAGTTAGTGAAGTTGCGCAATCGGGACGATAACAATACTAGCTAACTTGGAGTTGGCCAACGGTCTCCATCATCAGCCACCAAACCAATACGTCATGGAGCCACAGAAATCCAGTTAGTACGCAAAGCCTACTTGTGCGAAAATGATTCTGCTAAGTTGTGAAAGTAGCATGAAGAAAAGTAACATCTTGATGCTACCGGTAGAATGCTTCCGCTATCGATTTTCTGGAAAGTAGCCGCTTCCAGTTCAACTAGTAGGCACCGGTAAAGGGAGCAATTGAGCAATAACCGCAAGAGCTAAGGTGGATCATCCAAACTCACGAACGATTCATCTACCATGAAGGAGATGAGTTCGGTAAATTTTGTCGAGATAACTGTAGTCATTGTAAAAATTTTAAATTCCCTAAAGAAGCCTAGCTGTTGCACCTCCATAACACAACTGAGTTTAACGTGAGCTCCACTGAGAATCGCATGGGCAACGTGAGAAGCTGAACGAGGACACAGCAGACTACACGACCTTCGGAAGACAGAACTGAAAACCAGAAGGAAATAATGACCAACATGGCTTTTCTGGAGACTATAAAAAAGAAAAGTGCCCGTTCATCAAACAAGGACCGGATGGTAATCAGCTCGAGAGAGGTCCTCTATTTAGTGGTAATGTTAAAAAGGTTGGCATGGGTGCGCGAAATTGCGTTTTGGATAAGGGATTTGAGCTGGACGAAGATGACCGAATGATTTGGACATTTTGGACAGCACCTGGAAAACTGGAAGTGATGTTTATGTGCCACACCCATTGGGGCGTAATGCGATTTGGGAACTGGTAAATGGCCTAGCTGGATGGTTATGAACATTTCACCGTGTCCACCGCCCATAATCGGTCAATGGAATGGCAGTCATCCGTCTATATGAGTGTCTATCTACCATCAGAAAGGGATATACAGACACATCAAAGCGTCATGTAGGACGGAAAACCCGAGGCATTGTGCCCATTTATGGACAACGGTCGCCACGTTTTACTAACTCCATCCACATGAGAATCTCCATTGAGCAAATGAAGACAAGCAAAACGAACTTGTCCTACGAGAGTCAAAATGTGTAATCCACTAACACATCGGCAGAGCAAAATTCCACGAAGCCTTGAGATCCATCACCTTGAAACTGATACCGGTGGGGGCTATCGGCATTCCATCGCATTCCAACGCAAATGCCGTCACCAAATTCAGTTCTAAAAACTTGAGCGCAACATTGGTTACGTGCACGATCGACACGGATAGCACAGATACAGGATACACACAGAAGAATAACTCCGATGCACATCTACACCACAACTCATCAGCATATTCAGGAGATTGACCGCCCCTCACGAAAGCACGACATAAGTTTTGCATGTGACATGCGGACACTCAGAAATCTGCACAGACAAAACTATTCCACTTAAATTACACGGAGCTGTGCTTAGTACAATAAGCAGATCATGTGATAAGGTCACCAATAGTTCTACTCTGAGTAAACTGTATCGAATCTAAAAGGACTGTGCATAGACCAATCACCTCCGGTCTCGAGGAACCAGTATAGTAACCATTAGAAACTGTCGATTCCACACAGTATTGTGGTTTCTGCCATGAATTGGGTTGGGAGTCCGTGACTGATTTTTCAAAGTCATATGACTGACAATCCCGGACACTGCTGCACCAACCAGACATGTGGTGTAGCGATATGTATCTGACAGGTGTTTCAAACTTGGTAAACCTGAACGCCACACTCGGTCCGATTTACAATTTGCTGAACTGTTGAGCCCAACAATGAGTTTGTGGCGACCATCGGCATGAAACTAAGCCAATACGATGGGCTGTTGATGAGTGAAAAATATGCAAGTTTTTGCATTTTGCGGAAGGCAGCCTAAGAACAACAGATCTAGCAGTGGCGACTACAGATAGGATAAAGCATCACATTTAAGCGGTAACGCAGCCCAAGATTCTAGATATCCTATCCGTATGGATGATCGGGGTAGAATACCTGACAATGCCTTCCTTCATAAAGCCTGGCGAAGCATTTCAACGCCATGACGTCAAAATAAGAAATGCTCCAGGACCCAGTTAGACGGCTTGCTGATCTGTTCTAAGAACCGTAACTTAGAGGTGTGAAGCGTCTGACGCAGATTCTCAACGAAAGTACCAATCAGCGTGTACGGCTCATGTCAGCTCAAAGACTTGTAGGTATGCACCACTAAGTAACGGAGCACATAACTAGTGCCGCTACTAGCCAACTTCCTTGATTGAGATCTAGCCATTCAGAACATTAGAAGTGGCGCACCCCCGTGGAAAATATATCTAATGCGGTCAAGATGTGCCCAAGTGGTTTGTCTTTATCTTACTACGACGTGAAACCGCGAATTCCAAACCAACCGTATTATCAGTAAATCGCGTGACATTAAATCAAAAGATCGAAGCGGCCGAGCGATTGCGCGAGAATGCTGGAAAGAGTAATCCAAAATGCGTGTGTGCTACGTATGGAACACGACGACTTCCAACTGCTTATGCATCCATCTAGACTCGGACGACTGTCACCAACTGTTGTTTGTTGTAGCTTTGATGTCGACAATCAGCTTAATCCTATGCAACCTATGGAAAAATAACGAAGCATCTAGTTGGAACTATTTGTCTTGATACAGTATAATCTAATATACTTGAGAACCGAAACCGGGAATAGTCGGTTCTGTGCCAGCGAAAGACCTCAATTCTTCGAGAACAGCATTCCAGTAGAATAAACGGCTTATATATGCTGTGGAAGATGTCCGAATCATAGGGTCAAGTTCAACCACGAGCTACACTGATGCTGAAGAAGGGGGATTTATACCAAGTTACTGCCAGTGGGGAAAAAGTGCAACATCTAATCCGGTTAATCCGTCGGGGTGGCCAAAAGCATGTATGATGAATATGGTGTCTAAAAATGTGGTACGCGAAAGATGAGAGTTAATCAGCTTAGGCTTACAGCATCCTGACAGATTTTCGTCTAACCAGGAACGAGGATGCATTGGAACAGACGATGAATTTATCTAGTCCAATGGACTTGTTGCATCCAATTGTGACGTGTAGCATCCTCAGGCCGCGAATTCTTGCAGTCGGCTGCGACACACAAGTCGCTAATCGCTAATTCCACCAACTTCTTAATCCACGGTGGAAAAGGAATTTGATATTGATCATCACACCTGATCGGGTCGCAAGGGGAACCAAAGAAGCCCTTGCTCAAATTGAACCTGTTGCATAAGAGCTGGACTGATGGGAACGAAAAGCTGCTGTCGTTTTTGCTGGACAGCATCAGACTGACGAACCAGAAATTGATGATGGCGTGTCCCGCACGTGAGCGCTGTCAGCATAAACTCAAAGTTCTCATGAACGAACGAGCGAGCGGGCCAGTAGTCGCCCCAGATCACGGGCAAACTGCTGTCACAGTGGGATGGATGCGGCACAATCAAACAGAATAGAGTGGGGATGAAGCGCAGAGAGGGGGTGGTGTGAAAGGGGCGAGAAACACTAGAAATTTTGTTAAAGTCAAGTTAATCATGAATTAGCACACCTCTCACTGTCATACGGTTAAAAACTATGGCATCTGAGTAGTGAAAAAATATATAAATGGAAAGTAAGTGGGTGGATTCAGATGATTTTACACTTACTTCACTCACTTCACTGACTGACTGACTGCGCAGCGAGGTATAGTTAACGAAAGTACTGTAAACTCACCTGTTGACTGTTAGTACAGCGGACTGAAAACTTACGCAGTCGTTCATCCTAGGCAGTATCAGTTATGTTCAAACTTGTGTCAGGATCCGTGCATAGGAACTGAATAAAAGTCTATGGTATACACTGCTCCTAACTTCTTTCCTCTCCCCCGCCGTACCCAATTACCAATTGACTCTCCATAAGTCCCATCGTTATGACTGGCAACATGGTAGCCCCGAACTGTGTTTAGCTGTAACACTTACAAATCAGTCAGCCTCAACAATCCGGGATAGGCCGAAATAGGCCTTCAAACACCACAGCTTGACTGCTTTTCATGCTCGCACTCTGAAAGAAGCATGACAGCAGGCGGGTCTTGCCCAAACGCTGATGTTCCTTCTCAAAACGATAATCCGAAATGCCAGCATGGCTGTTGAGTTCACGGTTTTGTCGATGTGTTTCCGTTTAGTGGATGGAAGCAGTAGCGACCGAAAAATTAGGCGTCGGTGTTGTATTCAGCCATCAAGTTTGACCGGGTGCTTGTTGATAATAGTTTCTCCATCCATAAAGTCACCTTGCAAAGGGTATCGGTCGCTGCGTTTATTGTCACTGAACATTGAACATATTTCAAACGCGCACTCCAAAAACTCAAAGGGGAGGGGACCACCCCGGAAATCATCGAGACATTTCTGCTGAGTTACAGGGCGACACCAAATGTTAACGCTCCACATGGTAAGTACCCGGCGGAGGTACTTATGAACCGGAAGGTACGCTTACCCGTTGACGTCATCCGTCCAACACCACATTCGCAAACCGGTAGAAACATAAATATGGAAGTTCAGTTCAACCGACATCACGGTGCTACAAAGAACGTATTTATACCCGGCCAATCTGTGCTAGCGAAAGACTATCGTGGTGGCGCGGAAAAGTGGACACAAGGCATAATTGTGCGCCGGGCCGGAAGAGTTGTCTATGAGGTAAATGTAGGCTCCTCTATCTGGGTCCGTCATGCCAATCAGCTACGCGCTTCCTATCTTCCAGCGGCACCTACACTCGACCCTGTTCTTCCACTGGAGACTCTTCTCGACACATTTGAGTTGGCTCAAAAGCCAAAATCTCTAGAGCCGATGAACGAACCAGAAATTTCCAAAAGTTGTACACCCAGAAGATGGACCGATCGGATCAGAAAGCCTGTCATACGAATGCAACTGAACCCACAACTCCAGTCGTACGAACAATTACTTCAAAGGGGAGGTGTTAGGAGGCACTCCTAACGAACATATTGCTCAACATTTCTCTCTCTCGATTTCAGCCTTTCATTGGACTGTTTTGTTCCATTCCATTCTTGATTCTTCGAATCTCGATATTGGCTGTTCAGTTGCTGCAGTATAATTTCCTCAAGGCTTTTTGTCTTCTCAATTTCGTGTGTAACTGACAAGGTTGATTGACTGATTAGTAGAGAACATAACACATACATACAGCCGAAGATTGCTTTTGTGGAGCGTCACCAGTAAAGCGAAAAGCCATCACTGTGATTGCGTGGGCTATGAACGCGCAAGTAAGTGGATTAGACGCTGGTAACGATCAGTAGTAGTAGATTGGAATGACGGTGCGTTGGCCGTTGTGTGCTGATCATAAGCTGTATCTCTGCAGTACAAACCTGCGGAATAAGCTGCAACACCTACTCACGTGGTGACCCCATTAACCAATCTGAACCTCAAATTGATTACATCACAATCAGCTTTCCGTGGCGTGGATGAATCACTGATTGTTGTTCATTGCGGAATCCATTGGTGAGTCACAATCACTCGACTTTACACTGCCAATCCTCGTCATACTCTCCTGGACCGCTCAAAAGCGGGATGACATAGATACCAACAAAAGGCAGTAAAATCAACTCGTTTAGAAGTGGTCACGCGATACATGCCTAGATGTCAGGTCACAAAGGAATATCACCCCTATGATGCTGTGCAAAGCATTGTGACCAAGCCACTTTTAGTTAAAGATCAGTTATCGGACAAGATTGTGGCCCTACTAGAGTCTCGGAGACGAATTCCCGTTCGTTGTCAACATTGTCCAAGTAAATGGACTCCCAAACGCCAAGCGAAACGGAGCGTAATCACCAACCGGACAGCTTGGTGGCTCCGGAAAACCATAGAATTGGGTAAACCACACAAGGCTGGCTGATACGTAACACAGGCCATCGAAAACCTCTAACAAGTTGAATCACCAAGGGCTACGGTAGTTCTTTGTCCAACCAAAAGCCCCCGAACCGATGGGTCGAACACTTCGGATAATCCAACTGCACAATCAAATTGCAGACCATTATTAGAGATCTGAATAATAAACATCAATACTTTTTTGGTTTCGGAGGTATATGAGCGCTTCTCTTCCAACCATACCTTGGTCATGAAGACTTTTCATCTGGCATGCTCAACCACGGAAACGGAATCTGTATTCCGTGGCCCGACTAACTAACCAGGGTGTTATTAATTGGGCCAGCCCACAGGAGTGGCAATCAGTCCAACTGAAGTTGTAGCGAGATTCTGGTATTGCTTTTTGGTCGCGTTACGGAAGTAGGTGAGGTATTAGCCCAAGAACAATGGTATTCACACGTGGTCGATATTGCACCGATCGTATCTTCATAATTCAGAAGCTGGAGCAGCGCCATGCATTCAGAAGACTCAACGTTTCCGGACTTCAAAGGTGCGTTCGAATCTGTCGACCGATGGGTTCTTGCATGATCATCCCGAAGAGAATGTGCTGCGGAAGATCACCAACGAAGTATGTTGATTGTTTTGTCACGTC
The DNA here is from genome assembly GCF_000715545.1 of Opisthorchis viverrini. Taxonomy (NCBI): domain Eukaryota; kingdom Metazoa; phylum Platyhelminthes; class Trematoda; order Opisthorchiida; family Opisthorchiidae; genus Opisthorchis; species Opisthorchis viverrini. The sequence continues at coordinate 21,790 of NW_008751895.1, read as the reverse complement.
CTTGGGAATGTAAGAGCATAGAGAGCTATCTGAAGGTTTTCGTGCAAAATAGTCGTGTCCTGAAGGGTCTATTCTTGTTTAGCTTCGTTATTTATTCCAAGATGGTGCGAACTCCGAGGTTCATATGGAGTATGCAGGCGATACTATTCCGATACTATTCAAAGGAAAACGTGATGTGAACGTGCATGTTTCTTGAAATTCCCAATCCCGCCCGTCAATTTGTGTTACACGTCGAGTCAGGACGGCAGATCACTCGGTCTTGCCAGTTTAGCTGGCTTCGCTGTGTCTCTGAGAGCAGAATATCTGATATGTCTTCAGGTCGTTGTACGGGCGCATCCATAACTATCTATGGGTGTAGTTGAGCTAATCTACTCAGGTTATTCAGCAGTTTACTGTACCAAAAGCACCAGTTCTGACTGCTGCCATTTCCTTGTTGGAGGATAAGAATGGGTCACCACAGGGCCTACAGGACAGAACCCAAATTTGTCTTTTGCGTCACTCGAGAAGATGCTATAAAATTCAGCAAGTGGCTGGAAAATGTTTTTGCTGTACGTGGAATTGCCGTATAGTTTCTTCTTTTTCGAGAGTCGGACCCTCGGGCTCCAACACACAGGCCATACTGGAGAGAAGGACAGGCTACATTTGGGATCGAAACAGAAAGGTCTGTTTATCCGGGCAAAATATCGACTTCTACAGTCTTAAGGATCTACATGAGTTATGCAGCAAGGCACGGTAAACTCGATCAATGACCGAGTGGTGTTACCATAAGCCATCGTAAAATGTTCTCAAAGATAAATGGAGATTCGTTCCAACAGTCAGGTGATTTAAGCCGACCTTTCCTGACATATGTGAAGGGGATGATCACCTCTAGCTGTACAGTGACGCATCTAGTGTTCGACATTCCAGATTGACTTCATGGTTCGAAAGCATTGACTTCTGTGGGAAAGTGGTAAACGCGCGCCGGTGAGAAACAGGTAAACTGTATGATAAAATCCACTAGGAACACGTCGACTTTTCAACAAAGGATCTTATCACTTTCCGGTCGATCGCTGCTAGCTGACGTCGCCTACAACACCGAAAGTAACGGGTTGTAAGTATGACATTGCACTGCGTCACTGCTAACCTGAAGCCCACTTTAGTAAGGTTACCAGATAGAAAGCGCAAATCAAACAATCTGTGGTGACAGTGAAGAACGATGGTGACCGGTTTTCCTGTAAACAATGATAATTAGGCGTGTAGAAGGGAACAATAGCGTCCAGCCTACGAGCTAGATCTGATTTGACAGTCAATGAATGCAAATCCAGCTCGGAAGATCCCAAATGCTCCATGCATACCAATAGGCCATTTTGGTTGGTTTGCGCTCTTCCGGATGCCTATTCTCAAAGATGGTTCATCAATGTTTCCAATGAAAAGTCTTCAAATCCGCCAACGAACAAAATTTAAAAAGGAAAGCGGTGCGTAGGTGGGTAACTCAAAAAATATGAAATTTGCTTCTGAGGGGAGTTCAACTTGCAGTTACTTCGGTATCCATCGAGATGAGGGAAAAGTAAGTCCATTCGGGTGACTGCACATGAGACAACAGAAGTGAAATGTGTTAATTTTTAAGTTCTCTGATAAGTTTTGAATTATCCCCGTGCTCACAGCGCATTTAGTTCGTGGGATTTTGTCGACGTCCCATGCGAATATCGTCCGTCTTCAGGCGAACATGCTACAAGTTGAACGAAAATGGTTCGTACGAAGGGATTTGCAAACGGCAGCGTGGACGGAGCACGATCAAGTGATACACATCTATTTTCGTAAGTGAAGCCATACCCTGAGTTGCTTGAATGTGGCAGCTTCGTTTGAGAGCACTGGTTATATTAGGATTTATGAGCAAACAAGGTACACTTCAACAAGTAGTTCGGCTTCATTAGTTAAGCAGGATCATCGGTGTCAGTAACTTAATTGGGTGAGGTTAACGTTAAAAAGAGGACAGACCCTATAAGCTTCACATGTGAATGCGATAGTCGAATGTGGTGAAAGTATTTGAATTTAACTGATCCATTCTGCTATCATCCAGACGAGTAACTCTTCTTGAAAAGAAACGGAAAATAGGCTGTCTAGGTTGGTACTATAAAAAATCACAGTACCAATGAAGCAATTAACGGAAGAAAAAACGAGTGGTGAAGTGCGTAACCACCACGTCTTCCAGTTACGTCAAAGAAAGCACACTGAGGTGAGCCTACCGTACAATTTCTACAGGGAATGTGTAGTTGGGGTATCGATTGCCTGTCTGGCTAACCGAATGTGTAGTTCACAGGAACGTATGTCCACCACACTGCAGCCACACCTACAACAATTTCGCGCAATTTGGCTAAGTTTTTTTCTTACGAATATGACATTTTGAGTGGGGAAAACTAAAATATCAAAGTGTAGAACAGCATGTTACGATTAACGTTCAATGAGGTATACTAACGTTAAAGGTACCATAAAGCAGTAACGGATTGCCAATCGAAGTCGAGCATGAACGAATAATGATAATTACGCGACTAACATGGAAATCCTATTGTGAGCGTGCGAGCTTACGGACCAATGCACTGGCTTTCGGAAGAAGTTTAATGCTGACTAATTGTCCGTAGGCTTATCTATATTCATTTGCGAATTGTTTTTAGCACCAACGTCCATCAATAACGGGAGCACGGTGCACGGGGCCTGTTATGCTATGCACGCTGATGTATACAATCATTTTAAGGGACAGGAACAAAACGGTGGAAATGCTGCAGTTGCCGTGGTTGGGATCGAGTGGGCAGCAACGAATTAAGGCACTAATTCGGATGGTCAGCACTCCGTGTGAGAAACGTATCAATTGGACCCTACTTGGCCAACCAGAGAAAATACGGCCTGAGGCTGGTGCCTTTGAGAGTCGAGCAACTGTCACAATAATCCGCGGTGACAACTGTGTCGGGAACTATTTGCATTGAGTTTGGAGTGGACTTGCATGCGCACGTCAGTGGGCTTATTACTCCAAATCAAATAGTACCGAAGTTCCCGCACGCGTCTTGGGTTATCACAAGGTTATCGCAAAATATACTTTAACTCCACATGTTGGTTTCCCTAGTTAGCTTCGCCTCATCAAATTTCCCGTGAATAGAGAATGCCAGTGTGTGTGAGACAACGGATTAGATGGATAATAAATTATAGCCCCTCTCCCTGGAGAGACAGCCCTCAGGAATACAATTTTCAAATGTAACAACTGTTGACTGGGAGCTCCGTTAAATCTTCGGATGACGGACAGATCAATCTCAAGTTCAGAACCCAAATAGAATGTTGAAGCACACGTGGGTCGGAATCCAGCTCGTAATAAATTTTAAAAAATATCAGTAAACTAGTTTGGCGTACAACCACGACAAAACATAACTAACACTGCATGGCCTGAGTCTTTTAACTAAGTGGTCATCCTCACGGCGGATCCGATAAGGTTCAAGTATCAGGCTGTGAATTCAACCGCGTTCACATCGAGAAAACAATGTTCAGTCGGCTGAGTTGGCGAATCAGTTACGATCTGTAGGTGTGAGGCTACACAAAATTGTGAACAGCAATAAGTACCAGTTTCTAGTTCCGTCCGTAATTTCCCCGCCCGCTGAATCTAGTGCGAATCATCACCTGTTGGTTGCGGTTAGTCTGCACTACGAGTGAAGGGTAAATATGTGATATCATAGGTCATATTTGGAATACAGGATAGGAAGGATGTCGACTGGCTGTATCGTCATTCGTTCGTACAGCCCACCGCTTCAATTTGATCACCCTTGTCTGGTTCCTTGGTTCTTTAGAGAAACCTTCTCCTGTAAGTGTTTCCAACTTCGCTATATCATCAGTTATTTAGGGCTTATCTGCACAATCCTACCTGATTCCGTGTTGTGTGTGACTTATCACCCATGCCCTCTATAGCGACATTCTTCGAAAGTGGTCCCCGACCGTGATACATCCTTATCTTTGCAATCCGCAGCTTAAATAACATAAAACTCCGTCTGGGTTGGACAGTATACCCAATAGAAAGATGTTTCTACAAGTCCACAGTTGACTGAGTGCTTCGCAAAACGACACGTTCATTCGTTACACCAAACTTGATACCACTGAGGCACGTGGTTTCAACTTTACCGCCAGGAGGAAGATCATACTTTTCACACTGTTTAATAACGTGACTTATTAGGACACCTTTCGGTTACAAGCAGACGGTCAGTTTCCGACGAACAACAGAGGTTATGTCCTTCAAAGGCTAAGGAGATAAGCGTCTGATCTTCCTCAATCACTTAGAGTTGTGGCTTGTCTCAATGCATTTATTGCCATCGATAATTAATAACAATACACCTAGGTTTTTCGACGGTGCTGCTTCTCAAAATGCCCTTTGAAATTCAGTCACCGGATGTTTTCCGACTTCTTCAAGTAGACTTTATCCCTGAGATAAAGGCAAAAAAGCTGAACCACCGTGAGAAACAGACCCATATGGATCAGCCCAATGGCCGACTGTCCCCATAGCCTAAACTCCTTTGGACATAACTTCGACATCTAATGACTCGAATTTTTTTCAGTGATGAGCAGAGCGACACGTACTCCGATGAATGTCACTGCTGTTCGATACAAATAATTTTCACCACAAATTCACCCCCTAATGGACGGGGTAGCGATATTTTCAGTCAACAGAAGAATCTCATTGAAAATTAGATCCAAAACCTACACGAATGCCACTTTGATCAGCCGGCGTGAAGGTGCCAAAAAGAGAGCGAAATTACGGGGCCACAAGTGGTGAAGTTTATTGGAAAGAGATATAATCCTGCCTAAAATCGATTCGTTGAACCTTTGGGGAGTATGTGATAGACACTATGATGAACATTCCACCCTCGTTTCAAAGCACCTATAAACTTAGATTTGGAGTCAAACGTGTTCAGTTTTTGTAAACTGTCGACGACGTTTCAGTCACCTAGGGATCAAAGCTACCAAATGCTAGTACACTACCTCAACGGAATGTAACGGAAGACAGATATGAGAGGTGGGACCGCTGCGAAGTCCTGGTAGGTTACTTGCCCTCTTGTGTAGTCAAGGTAACTGGCAATAATACCAGGTGATTCGACGTTCAAATTTACCAAGTGTTGTTAAACATTGGATAGTACAACTTCGCATGAGGCAACCAGCGAGGGACAAAATCGATTCTTTGAGGAATCCTTACGTCCTAACGGGACAGTTCACCAAGAACGCAACGTTTGCCTGTGGCTAATGATGGCTGTTTGGCCACGCTGTTTTATATTACAAATTGCATGTTCTTCCCTTTGACATTCGATGCCCAAGCGATAGGGTATAAATAACGATGAGCTGATAACATTCAATTACCAGCGCCACTCACTCGGCTGCTGCTGAAGCGGAGACATCCGAAAGAAACAAGACAAGTGTGTCTTCAACTGTGACCAAATGGACAGTTGACTTTCCACCACTTCTCCTTCGTGACACAATGTTCCGACGTTTTGCCACCAAATCCTACGCACTTCTACAATTTTGCGGCAAAAATGGACCAGTCAAGACCAACTTTTGACCGACATACAAAGCAGATGGTCCTTAAGATAGACTGCCATGAGGTGCAGGAGTTTCTTCCGAAAAAAAAACTGCTGGCAGAGGGCTTTCAAAACTCTCCTCAGAAGAGGCATCCGTTGGCAGTGTATTTCTGTAATGGATGGACGGATTGTAAATTAGTGTCATCTGCGATCCAAACATTACTCGCTCATGCTCAACTTCAGATCGCAAACTACAGACATCCTCGCCTTGGTGTGGCGAAGTTTACTGTTATAATGGATTGCGCTCAAAAGTAGCAGGCGTGGCCAACAAGTGGGCAACTTGGAGTCTAGTAGCTATTTACCCAAAAACTCAGTATAACAGCAGTCATTAGGCAAGAAATAGGTAGAAAACCAGTTGGCTTGCCTGATCAGGCCTGATCTAAATGTAACAAATGGTCTGAACCGGAAATCACGATGCGCACCTAAGTCAAATAAGTTTACCACGAAAACAAGTAACAAGGAGCCCACAGAGTGGTATCGAGATTCCTAGGGAGTTTGACGCTTGCAACACCAGTACCGTTGAGGAGTCGCGCAAGCGGCGAAAAACAAGTTCATTAAACAGAGTGAATCGCGCACACAATTACACGTCAATTCGTACAAAAGTTGAGTGATCTGCGTTCCGCGTGACAGCAACACAGCAACACAATTCACGGATGACAGGCGAACCACAGAGGCAGCCGTGTGTTAGTTGCAAGATGCAAAGACAGGTAGAACTCTGAATCCTAAACATGCAGGAAATCCTACATTGGTTTGCGCACAAGGGCGCTTTGTGATAGTATCACAGCGGACTTTCAAAAAGACTACCAACCCGAAGCGATCAATAATTACCATCAGATCAACCATATTTTGCCTTGATTAGACCAAGCCATAAAATGCAAATAATTTTTGTCTCCTGGAGGGAGTGCACATGCTGATCATTGCTGTCCCAATCAAGAGAACGGCTGTGTTTCCGTTAAGACTGTGCTCTTATGCCTCAAGCAATCACTTGAATAAACACTCCAAAGTTTTCAGCACGCTTTTCGAGAAATACACTCATTTGCAAATCAATTTATTTTTCACGGGAGACTCAATTGAATCCCTCGTTTATGATGTCCTCCAGCTGAATGTGCTGCACACAGGCCGCCTCATGATTCAGTTGGCACGATATTCGAGATATCGCAGTATATTTTCATAAAGGAAACTACTCACAAGGTTGCTGTCGAAGAGTTTTCAGCAACCTTGTGAGTACTTTCAGCACGCTGTTTTCTTGTGTACAATATCCATGGAAGGTCTATTAAACTCGACATTTTGCTGGTTTCACTGACCCATAACACCAGGCAATTTTATCATAGGAATTAATCAGCTCTACTTGTAACCTATTAACTCGGATGACGCTTGAGTCGATATACTCCCGCTGTGCACGGGCGGTGGGGCACCCAAGGCGATTGGTCAGTCAACATTAAATATTAATTTGAGGAAGCATTTTCAAGTTTTGTATCACGACTGTTCAGGATTAAGGTACTTCAGGTTGCTTTAGTTTCTTGCTTTGGAGGCTATGATGAGTACTCTGAATGCAACAACCTCATGTACCAGAGCCAATAACAGCATGAGTGACACATCGATCAGTGTCACCATTGACTGGTGTCCTCTGCCCGAGAGAAAGAAGCGACCACTGCGACCACGTCCGTCCCAAAGTACGTTATCCAGTCCAAGAATGACCATCTTTGGGTGTTTTCTACTCGACAGCTGTTCGGGAAATGACTTCGTGAGACAGGCAGCTCAGCGGTATATGAAGTGTGGCCTAATCAGCATAAGTAAGGGTGTGGGACTAGCTTAAATATCGTAGACCGGCTTTTCCCAAAAATTCTCTGATACCCCAAAGTATCGCCGGCACATTGGTCCCACCAGACCGGGAGAAAGCTTCGGCAGTAACGGCCCGTACAACAGTACAATATTAATGTGCCGGAGCTATTCCCAATTTCGACGGACAAGCTGACGTCACGGCGGTGCCACAAAACCCAGGGGATTGTGAAAGTCATTGACCCTTCCGATTCAAAATTGCCCTCGCCCTTTGCCAGTTCAACAGACCTGATGTAACCACTTAGGTAGCCCAATGTCTGCTGCACAGCTTCGTTACTTTGCAAAGGCGGGCTACTTTCACCCACTCCTGCAGTATCACTCCACACTATGCATGCGAAGCGCACATGTAGCCGGGTGAGTCGGAGTGCGAGGCAAGATTTCATGAGCGCGAATGACAATAACCATAATCATTCGGCTGTAACACCAATTCGGTGCCTAGCTGCCGTGCCACGCGAAGGAAGCCCGATGGCTTGGATATTGTTATGTTGCTCAAGCCTAGACAGGAGATGCAGAGGTCAGGTTCGAACCACGAACTTTCCGGTCAGTAATTTGGCGCTCTAACCGCTGAGCAATCTTGCCCATGAGCGCGAATCCACAGCAGTCGAAAAAAAACATACAAGTCTTCGTCTGGTTGCCTATGATGTAGGATATATGCAATGAAAGCCCTGTAAGACAGCAATCGCTCATTACATCTGTAGAAAAATTGGTATAAGTATTCCTTGCTGGTTTCAAATGGTGTAAAATGTGTTAGCTATTACCAAATATTTAACGGAAATCGTTGAAGAAATCGGATGCCAATTTGATCATATTATACTGATTAAATTAGCACCCATGCATTGTCTTTTTCCTGACGTAATATGTGATGGCTCAAGTGGTTGGAGCGCGAATTTACTGACCGGAAGGTCTGTGGCTCAAACCCGAACTCTGCCTCTCGACTTCCCCTGTCTAGGCTTGGGTAATCTGGCGGTATCCCAGCCCTCGTGCATCCTTCGGGTGGCAGTTAGGTACCGAAAGGGTGCTACAGCTGAACGATTTTTCACGTCATTCAAAACATTAGAGCTTATAGATTCTACACCTTCCGGAAAATAAGGTTTTCTGGACCTGCCACCTCTAAGTGGTGGTTCGGTGTGAGCGTTGCTAGGATCCCATGGGCTACTCTGCCTAAAAATTTGTATCACAAGGTTCAAGGATGCCAAGAATTTAGAACGGTCACACAGAGAGCAGTGAACCCCATACTCAAGGTGGTGGTCCACTACGGGTACAGCCACAATGTCTTGTGAGATAGAAGGAAGGCAGACAGCTGTTTCCCCCAGGCGACCAGCATCTCTATACTTCTGGGATCAATGATGTCTTCCGCCGAGAAAAGACGGTATGCATGCATGATAGTATGTAGTTGTGGTGCACTGAAGATGATACATAAGCCTCCATTTGAGCTACATCAAGTTCGACAGTGTGCCGCCCTCACATCATTCCTCTTCAAACTTACCATTAATAACCTCCTTAGAACTCTTCTCCTAACTCAAATGTTGCAAGCCATGCTCCCTGGGTGTTCACTTGCGAACACTGGATATGCAGACGATACTGCTCTCCTTTGTTCAGATTATTCAGAGGTGCGAGCCATTTTGATGTGCTTCAATCCTGCAGAGTGTAAAGTGCTATCACAGGACTGTATGGAATAGATTCAACCACTGTAATTGCTAACGCAACAATCGGTGTAGTAGATAAATTTATTTGCCTTGACAGCTGTGTTGATCCCAGCAGACTTGTCACAGACGAGATCGTTCCTCGAATTGGGCGTCCCAGGACAGTCTCACCGCTGACCTTTGACACCCATGGAACCGGCGTGATGCTAGCTTATCCGCGACAGTTAAATTTAATTCTTTATAGGTCGAAAACGTAACCTTCACAGAGGATATACGAGTTCTCACGTTTGACGATTGGTGTATCCGAAAAATTGACCGGGTGTGGTAGGGACGTCAGAAAAGGAAGCCGAAGCACCAAATCCTTTTTTGAACGATAGGTAAGCTAAGCACGCTTCATGGTTTACCCTAGCTAGAACATTTTGTGGAGTGACTACATCATGGATGCCTTTTCAATTAGCCGTGTACCAATAAAAGGTGAACAGTCGACTAATTGGCGATGAAGTATGGTGGCCCTAGCTAGTAAAGTGAGGCGGGTACCCTGGCATCTCATTTTTCAGTGACCGAATTGCAGCTGTAGGGATCAGCGTATCCTTGGTACATGTTTTATAGCGGATAAACTGAGATGGAAATGAAGTTTTCCCATAGGTCTCTGTGTACATTGACTACCGATTACTATCTGATTACACAATGATGCACGGTTACTGACTACTGACTTATGGTTACCAATCCAAGGTTGCGCACGAGTTCAGAGGTGAAGTTCGGACTGAAAACGCTAGTGGCCCTTTGACCGAGATTGATCACTGCAATCCCACTTTGGCCGGCCTGAAAGCATAAGTCCCCATACTGTGTAAAAGTCGTATGGCATCTACGCCCGCAAAGCGAACTTTAAATAGTAAGCTTGGAAGTACGCCAAGTTTCGTCCGTGAAAACATACATTCCCATCCATTTATATTACCGCTTTTCATCCAGGCCTGTTGACTGTGACTTTAAACGAGGAAAATGCCAAGTGAAACCATTCAAGTCACCTACACTACTAAGGCGCGCGATGCTGAGTGAAGCATGCAAATGATGCATCATGATTGATCTGGTTGATTTGCATAATAAAAAAACCGATCACAACAAATGGGGCACTGTCAGTGACCTAACACAAGACACTCCTATAATCCCACTGAGTGTCGAAAACTACTTTGGGGAACCTTGTAGATAGGTTTTCTCGCAGCCGAGGTCGGTGGCCAACAGTGAATTAGCAGCCAACCGCACAAGAGTAACGACCGACATACAAACACACTACTGATGATACAATCTCCTGTTTTATCGTACGGATCAAGTAAACCGAAACAGATCCCCTAAGCAATTATGCTTGGGATCATGCGGATAAAATAAAACTTGGCTTACCATCAAATCTCCGGCGCTTATCAAGTCGTTCAGTCAATGCATTCAGGCTTTGGCGCTTACAGGAATTACCATCACGAGACCAGCATACTGGGATAAAAGTGTTGTCCATTGGAACGTCCGTGATGTAATGACCATTCGAAGTGTGGATAAATTCGTTTATCAGTGCTGCAACCTCGAAATGACCGGCGAACGCCGCAAGTTCAGTTGGAGTTCTATTCGAGAAATTGCGCACACTAAAGAGATAAATCTGAACTAATGAGTGGTTACTTCGGAAGTGCGCCCGCTTGTAAGAGCAAACGTGCAGTTTCTAGGTGACCGGAACGTGCAGCTTTATGCAGAGGAGTTTCACCTTGGGCATCCTTCAAAATAAACGAACATTAGGAGAAACTTACTTGGGTGTTGATTTTACACATCGGGCCGAGCAAAAGCCGCACGCAATCGAGAAATCCGCGCTCACAAGCGATGTGAAGAGGAAGTAGCATGGATCTGAAAGATGGTGTGCTGGTAGCACCACGTCTATTTAATAAACCTAAACAGTCCACCTATATGGCGACGATAAACGCGGATGCACGACATACTCGTCCAAAGTTTGCAGCCCAGTGGGCAGGAGTCCAACAATGAAGGTGGTCCATTGAAAAAAGTTCATCATCCCCGTTATCCAACAGCTGTTTCATACTCTTAATATCTCCTATCATGCAAAAGTAGTGGATGGGGGAAGCTCGCCGAAGCAATTCATGGGGCATCGTCACAGCCTGAATTTAGTAATTGAAGAGGCGGAAACAACTCCTCAAGTGAAATGGCTCACGATAACGGGCTAAAAATGAAGCAGACAGTTAGATTGGATAAGATGAGGCGTAACAAGCATAGCTGGAAGTTTCCCCAAGCCAACCACATGATAATAGGTAAAGTGGAAAGTACAATTCCATCACCGGCTTGACCGGGGTGTACATCTACCCTTTTTAACAAGTTTTTGCAACAGGCCCTCGAAAAAGACAGCCTATGTGCTTATTTCACACGCAAATAAAGATTCTACAATCAGATCGTCACTACTCTCCAGTTTTCCTACCAGTTTAGATCACTGAGTGTGGAAACCATGTACGCATTTGCGATGGTTGGGGTCGTCGTAGTTTGTGACAGCGGATAGAGTGTGACGAATGGGGATAATGGGTGTAGAAAACCAAAAATAAAGTAAAATAAAATGAATAGTGGACTGACGACTGGGAATAAGAGACTAAATACAGCAGCATCACTGGTCGCGCAATTTAGATGCGATTGATACTAGGCTGATATCACGGTGGTTTTAACATGAAGTTCTTGCTCCCTTTTCGAAACTGGGATGACAGTCGAAGAGCTCCATTCGGTTGGTATTCTGTCTTCGCTCCAAATCTTTTGCAGTATGGTTGTCATACTTCACCACGACCTCGTCACCTTCCTTAAAGAGCGCGAGACCATCACGAAGAGACTGGACTTTACCGTGGTGTGGCGGTTTGCGTACCTCGTAGACCCACTGAGCTATACTGGGGGGTGTCCGCGCGACACTCACAGAGTCTCTCATACCAGGTTGGTCAATGGTTAGAGGTCTGACGAACACATTTTCCTGGTCCTCCAGGTTGAGGGTTGGAACGTGTATGGTGACTTGTTCCGTGGAAAAGGTAATGCATTTGCACTTCCCCGCCAAACACCGCTGCCTTGCGGTTAGGCTTTTGAGCCAAAGGCTTTGGTTGAGGACCCTAATCGTCCTTCTGTCTAGGCGTGGGCGCCCTGGCAGTATCCCAGCCC
>NW_008751895.1:0-5675 GCF_000715545.1 Opisthorchis viverrini | reverse complement strand
TTATGGTTGTACGGCAGTCAAGCATCAGTGGCAACACTGATGTTGCTGTCGATGATGATGATGATGATGATGACCATCCGGGCCGGGTGCCTTGTCAGAATTGAAGTCTCACACTAGATTTCGGTTGCTGATGGTAGATTAGTGTCCATGTTACATTCGGTCCTGCTTGGTTCTTCCAGCGGTTGTGTTGACGGAGACTAAGTGAACTGTTCTTGGAACTGCTCAGCCCACCGTTCCAGAAAACGAGTCAGGAAGTGAAATGCCGTTCCGTTTTTTTCCGCAAATTGTCTCACTGACATCTGCCTTCTTTTGATCAGTTGATCAAAACAGTTAAAACAGGGCACGTCCGTTGCATGCAAAGAAAGCCTTCTCCATCTCATGGGCCTTTGAAATCCACCAGCGTTCTCTGTCACTCTTTCAGCTCCTGATTATCCGGTGCTTGAGGGATCTGTGTGTACCATCATAGTAGCTAGTTGCTTTTATGGCCTTTCTGAAAGTAATAAGATATGCTGATCTAGATGTCCAGTGTTCAGTGAGTCGAGTCAGATGGGCTGGACAAAGTTCTGAAAGCTGACAGCACTGTTTCCTTAACGCGCCTCCATTCGTTCTCCAAGCAATCTTCGTCGTCCAGATGACTGTGCGTTTCCAGTAGCTTTCTAGCCAGATCAGATCGATACTTTTCAGCTACTGAAACTTGTCGAAGTTGATGAACAAAGCTGTAAGCAGTGCTGGCGGAAAGCAAAGTGCTAAGCGAGCCGGCACAATAGCGTGATCAGAGTCAACTTGCGTACCCCATAAGGAACGACAATCATTAACTGAGGCTCTCCATCGGTAATTGATTGCCATATGGTCCAACTGACTGGGCGAGATGGCCCAAGTGGTTAGAGCGCGAACTTACTGACCGGAAGCTTCGTGGTTCCGAGCTCTGCCACTCGACTTCCCTGTCTAGGCTTGGGCAACCTGGCAGTATCCTAGCCCTCGTGCTTCCTTCGGGTGGCATGGCAGCTAGGCATCGGAAGGGTGCTACAGCTGAACGCTTCTTCCAACTGACTCCACGAATGCCTTGTGCTAGGTGGCCTCCAAGTAACCCGGAGTGTGCGTTTGTGCTGGAAGTCCGTACTGGCCAGGAACAGACGATGATCTGCACACAAGTGAAGGAGCCACTCCCCATTATCTGTACGCTCAGCATCGACTCCCTTATCGACCACGTAACTGTGCTCCTTCCGGACTGAGTCATCCAACTTGGGCATTCATTTCACCTGCCAGGATTACTATATCCGTCCTTCGTGCCGACAGAAGCAGTCGTGACAGATCTTGATAAAAGTCCTTACCAGTCTCAGAACTGCTACCTGTTGGGGCGTATGCAGACACGACAAACAAACAACGTTTACCGCATCGACCTGCGTTAATCTTAATTGAGTCAGACAACTGCATAGCGCAAAGTCGACTGATTACTGGAATCCAGTCCAGTAAATTGCGCTTTCAGTCTTAGGGATGAGTGCAACTTCCACATTGTAGATAAAACGCACCATTGCGTCAGGATCACCGGAGACCCCCAGAATGAAATGTGCAACATCTAGGCTCGTTCTAAGTGGCTTGAGGGGCACGGACGAAGTAGGGTATTGTATGCGCGTTAGGGACACACAGCATCCATCGAAAGAGATGGACCCAAACCTACCCATATCTCCGTGTCCTCTTGTGTATATATCATCAGAAATGTTGACATGTTTACCATAAAAAGCTGAATTGCTGGTCAGTCTCAAAGTGGATTTATTAGATTTTAGTAATATTTTATCGGACAGGCTTTGATTGCAGTAGTAGTTTTCAGGAAAACGGAACTTCTTTGTTTATCAGGAGTGAGATAATCCGTTCCATTTGTACTGTTGCGATTCAAGAATACGTGAACTGAGAAGCACATAAGTACGAAAACTTTTGTGAAAAAAGGCAGATGACAACCACTGTTGCTTCATACATTTTTCGGTGGTACTGTAGGACTATTTTGAGGGACCATTGCAAAGATAACATGCTGGAATTGTAGGTCAGATATCCTGGGTTGAAATTTTGGCACCAACAACAGTATATATTGATGATGAGTTCCGACAGGAGTGAAACTCCAGTCTAGTGCTCCCGTATTCCGTATGGAAAAATGGAAATCATTGTGCCAGATGAAGGCGATGTGAAAACAAAAGCCCAATTCACTCAACTACTAATCAATATTGTTTTGTCGGTCCAACTTATTACTTTTCAAGTATCACGGAGCGCGGTATCTTTTTCCTCTGCGTTTCTTCACCGCATTCTAACAGAATCAAGGTTGGGGACGAAGTTCTGGCCTTTGGAGAAATTCGGGCAGTACTCGATTCCGGTACAAACCGAATTTTAGGTCCATCTACCGAGATAGACAGGATTCTGCAAAGGTTCAGTCGGGTTGAGGCAGCTGGCTCTGGGTTGACGTTGGTAGACTGCAGTACAATTCACACCTATCCAACGGTGTACTTTACTGTCAATGGCCATCAACTCAAGGTGGATTGGACTGAATATATTTGGAAGGTAAGCCTACTCAGTGTTTTCTAGTGGCAACCTGAAGAAGAAAAGTATCATGTAAAATGGTGAAAAAATATCCGTTTCGCTCTATCTCAGTGGTAATATACGAGCATTACCAAAACAAAGGGTATGAGATTCGTCATTTCCGTTGCGAAAAAGTCTTTATAGTAAGAGAGATTTGTACAGAATTCATCCCACGTTGTTGGTGTCAGTAGATTTTGAAGTAAAGTTTGGGTTAGTTTATTTGTAAGACAACAGCATATGGAAGAGGACTCTTAAATCAATTCGTGTGGAACGGGCGAAATAGGAAACAGTGGGCTGTAAACCGCATATATCTAATCTTTTGGTTTTGAAGAGCTGGTCTTCTCCCATCGAGCACTTCATAATGTGAGACCTGTGTTTCATCTTCAGCGTGGAGGGAGACGTGCAGCAGTTCCAGAGTTCTGCTTCAGTACCTTCGAAGCTGCGAGCCCTGGTGACGTGCATTGGACACTCGGACTCCCGTTTCTGAAAACGTTTTACACCGTTTACGATCACGGAGAATCAAAAATCAGGATTGCTCGCTCACTGTGTTCATAATACATCACAGACTTTGAAAATAAGCACTTCTGTTTGTGCTTCATGTTTTATGTGGTTGAGTTAGCTAAAAGCTCAAGTGAAATCGCTGAAGATAAGCCATTTATTGACGGTTTATCTTGCATTGACAAGTTTTTTTCAAAATTGCATTCAAGTTCCTCGTCGATTTTTTGATCCTCGCTATTAAAGGTAATTTTAGGCAAATCAGTAAATGAGTGGACTTGAAGGAAAAATCGTAAATCGACAAATTGAAATTATAGATGTGCCTTGAACGCGTGTACACGTCATAGGTTTTAAAGTTATGTATAAAAATTTACACCACAATAACGCGAAAAATGATCAGCTCTAAGAAGCGGTCCATTGCGGTTTTTTCAATAAACAATTCTCACCTATTCTGTGTGGCAGGATCAGTTGAGTGTTCTTGCAGTTCACATTTACCACCATTTCTTCCGATTCATTTAGCAAATGGCCACGCTTGTGCACATGGAAAATATAGACAGAAGCGAGCCTGTCTCCGACCAAATAGGATTAGTCAAATAGACACTCACATGTGATTGCGTCGCCGATGCCGGATATTATGAGTAATAAGTCACTTAAACGAACGACCCAATGCCCTGAATTTGATAAACCACGAAAAAGAATCTGGTGTCCGATTTTGCTTGTAACATTTGGGTGGATTTAAGAGGATCAGTCTCATGTCTCTTCAGTAAACAGTTTTGCAGCTTACCGAAGCCTTGTCGGAGCTTTCGTAGCCTACTATAAGTGACAGCACAATGTGCTCTGAAGTAACATGTTGCTTGAGCCCATACAAAGAAATGGTTGAGAAACCTGAATAATCAAGAGCACTCAAACATAATGGAGAAGCCGAAAAGCATTGAAATCCTGAGAGACACAAGAATGGTCGAATATCCAAACATACCAGAGATCACCTATATTTCGTTAGACTGAACGTCCTGACTGATCGATGGATTTGGAGATAAGGAGTGAAATGGAAATAAACTAAGCTCTGCTACTGCATCTTCATGGTAAACAGTTGGATTATTATGCGGGGGCAGATTTTGAGGCCTTTCAAGTCTGTAACTTAGTGTTTTTGAATGTGTTTTTGTCAGATACGGACACCAGATAGCCGATGGACTAAAGTTCAAAAACCAGTATGACATCGGTTCACTCTACGCTTTCGGTGGAGAGCTATGAGAAGATTCGAATTGACAGGGCCAAGCTGTTGCGTAGCCTGACGGATTGCATGAGATGCGGAACCGCCATGACCCCCAATTTGAACCATCGCGATGTCATGCTTCAGGTTAGGCAATCGCTGACATTCCGAGGTGATGGCCTGCAGCGTCATTGATGGGTCATGCTCGATGCAGCTGGGGAGTCGGGTACGGATTTCTGCATCCTTCGGGGATTGTAGACCGCGTATGAAAATCAGCAACTTGAACTGATCTTCCGCTAACGATCCGAGTTTCACCCGTTCGCATTCCCGGTTCACGAGGCCAGAATATGTGGGAAAGTCGTCTGCGTCACTCCTCACCAGCTTCATGCATCGATAACGGATGCTGAAAAGCGACGTTTGCTCACCGAATATTTGCGAAGGCGTGTGGACCGTTTCATCAAGAGTGAAATCGCATGGGTTCGTTGGCAGAATATAGTTAGCGTACTTATCATGCTCTGCGGGTCCAGGTTTGCGGAGGAGGCAAACCTTCCAACCATCATGTTGAATTGAAAAATCGACCCTGAACTGGTCTTCATAGCGACGAAACCAAGCATCAAACGTTATGCCAGCCCGTGGTTCATAGCGAAACTCATTGATACCGCCATCGATTTCACCAACCGACTGTGGGACGCTCGACGCAGCCGGTGAAGTCAAAGATGTAGCTGATAGTCGCTCCGTAAGTAATTCGATGAGTTGCAGTTGTTGCTCAAACATTGCTTTGACTTGTTCTGCCTCCATCTTGCGTCGCCAAATATGTTACGGTTCGACCACGCAGCAAGCAAACAATAAGATATGCGGACTGTGACAATATTCTATCCTCAGCTACGTTGCTTGATCCAGACTCCTAGCACGGCGAATAGTAAGAAGACGGAAAACCTCGGATACAACTCTAATGATCCAAACAACACGCGATCAACAGGCGAATCAACGGAAAAATGACAATGCATATATATATATATATATATATATATTCATAGTTTGAGCTGGAAAATGCCGGAAGTTCGTTAGCGCACACAAAGAGTTTGTTTTTGGGGGTATTGATATTCCCAGCAAAATGCGCTCAAACCACGGAGCTAACTCACCTTACCCGATCTTCATAGACCCCGCTCCTTAAAGTTCGTTAGCACACACAAAGATACAGTTTTTGGGGGTATTGATATTCCCAGCAAAATGCGCTCAAGCCACGGAGCTAACTCACCTTACCCGATCTTCATAGACCCCAATCGCTCCTTAACCATCATCAGCTGCGAACCGTGTATATTTTGTACGGTGATTGTAACTTTTTAGTTCGCCAAAGATCCTGATAGTTGGGAATGGCTACGCACTGGAGGCAGTAGCTGATATA
>NW_008751894.1:846310-846928 GCF_000715545.1 Opisthorchis viverrini | reverse complement strand
ACCCTCACCCGTCCAGAAGTATGTGAATACATATGGTACACTGTAGCTGGCATTGAATTCACTGAAAAGAAGCGCTCAACCTGGAGCGAGAGGAAACCAATTGGGTTGTCAGTTGAATGTTTATTCATTCCTTATGCGTTTCAAATAACACAGCGCTGACCGCCTTAACCAAACTTTTCTTTGTTGATGATTTCTTCTGACCAGCAGGTGGTTTGCCCTCCCTTCACCAGTAGGCACTGTCTTCTGGGTTAGGAGGCCAGCCAAACCGTTCCCTAGAGTGATGGACCCACCTTTCCGATTAACACTTGCAAGTTGGTTATTCACCGGTGGTTTTCGGTTGTTGTCGAACTGGTGGTTGCCTTGATTTAGCCGGCCGGGTGATGTAGTGCATGGTTGTTTCTGCTGTTTCTGACAACCTTTCCTCAGTCTGTTCGCTGCTTACAATTTTTAGGGTTTGAGCGACCGTCGTTGCCTCCCAGTATCGATAGGTTTTGGCAATCTCGATGCTATCCAGTGGTCATTTGATCGCATCAGATAGGTTGACCGAGGAGCTTCGAACTACACGAGCATAGAACGCAAATTTTACCACATTTGACCTTATGAGAAGATACAAGTTGA
>NW_008751894.1:834907-837898 GCF_000715545.1 Opisthorchis viverrini | reverse complement strand
CGGCATAGTCCCACGATTTGAGTACTATGGATTGATCCCACCTCTGTCACCACGCATTTGTACATAAACCTCCATTTGAAAGAATTGGCTTTTGGGGTTTTGCGCGTAACTCGACGTGGTTCATCAGATTGCTGGAATCAATCTATATCACCCAAGTTCTTACGGCCAGCGATGCGTTAGTTCACTGAGTAGGGCATTTACTAGACTAGGTACGTGTTGGTTACTGAGGTTAGAACATCCATACTACACGTCCCTTCCCTCGTTCCCGACTCACTCTTAAGCTAACCCACCGGTGTTCATTAAGAAGCGCCTAAAATCCCTAACTTTGTTTGTCATCATATCATTTTTATTGGAGACTGTTCCGCCAATCAACTGCCATGAGAAACAAGGGGATTGCTTTTGCTGCCCTTCTCTGTTTGAACGTTTGAGGCTTGTAATTATGCCAACACTTTGCTGGTACCCGACTTAGAAAAACCGTTTCCATACGGGTGTTGTAACATTTGCGGGCGAGGAAGCCATGATATTCTAAGACAATCATGTCCTAGTGAAAACTAGTTTATTGGAACGTTTTGTTCGGCATCAAGCGGATCGCAACCTGTTTGGTTCTGAGCCTACACACATGGATACCACACGTCCGTCCTTCTGTCGTGACCTCCAGTTAGGCGACAGTTGGCTTCCGACGAAACCGACATTTTTCAACCGTACGCGAATGCTCAAAATGGGGATTAGTTCCACCAGTTTTTCGGTGAATTCGCAGGCTTCCAATAAATAGATCCTCTGCAAGAAGGTCTCACGGAACGTAAAACGACTCTTCAAATCGTCTTGCTCGCTGCAAAACGTTTGGACCGCTGGGCACAGTACAACTATTCAGTTGGCCACGTCCTAACCCCAATCCGTAATCCTGGCCTTCCACTGAAATGTTGACTGTGAATATGGAGCCACATTTAACCTCAGAAGTGTTTAAGTGTATATTTCTACTCGTTATGCTACTGGTCCTGATGACCTTCTACCTGCTCTCTTCAAGGATGGTGGTAGGTTTCTTAGCCAATGTCTTCAAAATTCCGGTGTTCGAATAGTTGTTGGCGTGAACCCGATCGATCTGGAGTATGCATACGATATTGCCCTCATCTTTGAAGACCAAGACGAAGCACAAGCCTTGTTGAATAAACTAACCACCGTCATATCATCTTTCAGCATGTGCCTAGCACCTTCAAAGTGCTGTCTAGCCTCAGAACATACGGTGTCTGAACACATCCCATTAAAATTCAAGGAGAATCGCTGGAGGCTGTGGAGAACTTTAGATAACTCGGCAGTTGTATTAGTTTTGACGGAAATGTGTATGATGAAGTCAGTGCACAAATCTCGAAGTCTTGAGTCACGTTTGTCAATTTGCGTTACTTGTGGCGTAAAAAAGGCATATGATTGGGTCTTAAGGTTCGTGTCTACTATGCTACAATAAGGGCTGGTTGGTTGTTTGACGGTCTCTGCGGACGGATGATGTGAGGCGTCTTCAGGTTTTGAACCCCCGATGCCTCAGAAACTTGGCCGGTACCGGATGGCGTCAGCGAAATCGTAACGAGGTGATTAGGAAATGAGCAGCAGGTACTTCAGTCGCCGAAAACATCCATCACCAACTATGGTGGCTCGGTCTTGTGCTGCGCACGTCGAAACACCGTCTACAGAGACGAGTGTTGTTTTCCATGTTTCCTTCAGAATGGCGGAAACCGCGATGTGAACAACGTTTGACTTCACAGAAAGGTATAAAAGAGAGTACGAAGAGTTGGAGTGTTGTTGGTGTTGTACGCCATCCAGGATGGGATGACCCCGTCGGCGCTTTGCTGGAGACATTGCGAAAAATGGCTGAAGAGCGATGTGAGTGGCGTTCATGCCGTCAGTTTCTTTCCATACTCTCCGAGTGCTTGGGGGTGTAGGCACCTCAGAATGTTCGACAGGCGTCAGGTCCCCACCCTCACTCACTGTGTTTTCTCTTCTTTTCACGCGTAGGCTTTGAATATAATTATATAGACTTTATGGTGTACAGCAGTGGAGCATCAATGTGAACACTGATGTTGCTGTTTCTAATGACGATGGTTAATGATGATGTTCACACCACCCCACCTCCAAATATAATATCACCTCGACTTTTGAAAAATAAACGTTACTGGCTAATTGCTATGCTCAGTGAACAGGCCAACAACGCTCTGATCAACTACAGGACTCTAAGTCTCGAAGTGGTTTGTAGACGCAGCCAGGGTCCTGGTTGTCTATCGCATTCATTAACTGTGCCCCTTCGATTGGAGGATATCAAATGGTTTACCATAGTTGACCACAGGATGCTAACGCAATTCCTCTGCATGGTGGAAAGATTTCGATCAAACTGCATTTAGCTGGATGAAATACCCCTGAAAACTTGTTTTATAAGGGCTCCCGTGGCGCGCTTTGCGTTTTTGGCCAAAGGTTGGAAGTTTAAGGAACAAATGAAGGGAACAAATAATAACTTGGCGACGGAACTGCGAGGATCTCTTAATGCACAGTCAGCTGTTGTTCCGCCACAAACTTATGGCGCATTTATTCTTACACTTGTTTCCTGGCACTGTGGCTCTTTGCAGCTTCACGGTTCGGCTTTCATTGGTCAGTAGATTGTTCACAGATCCGCACACCGTCCACAGAGTCCATACATAACTCGACACTTATCTCTCGGCTGTTTAACACGCATACAAACATTTCATCGTTAACTCAAGCTTCATTCACTTTCCGTCAGGTGTTAGAAGAACGCCATATGTACAAACGACCTCAAATTTTAGTATCGCTGGGTTTACAAGGCGCACTCGACTCGACCGATTGGTCTATATTCTCTCAGATGCTTGTCCATCAAGGAACGTGTTACGGTTCGATCACGCTGCGAGCAAAACAATATGATATGCGGATCGTGGCAATACTCTATCCCCAGCTATGTTGCTTGATCCAGACTCCTAGCACGGCGGATAGTAA
>NW_008751894.1:826102-834800 GCF_000715545.1 Opisthorchis viverrini | reverse complement strand
GGGGGGGGGGGTATTGATATCCCCAACAGAACGCTCCTGAAATTTGTGTGCATATTGCGCTCTTTGTATTCTCAGACTTCCGGACGCGTAAGACTATACGGAAAGATCTTCAGAAGCTTCCCTTCACAGAGCGGTGTCCGGTATAGACGCTCACCCTCTCCATTCTTTTTTGCTTTCATGATCTAGGAGGCAATGGGACAAAAACTGTAAGGTCTTCAAAATCTTAGTGTTCAAATAGCCTGTGACGAAAACCTTGTCGACCTGAAATATGCAGATGACATCTTCTCATCTTTGGGGAGAAGTTGAAGGTGTTTCTGGATGCATTGGCCAAAGTCATCTAGTCCTTCGGAGTGCGCTTTGCACCCACAAAGTGTAAGGTCATGCTCGTGGAGATGCAGTCGCTGTGAACGCCTCTTACAATTCAGGAGGAAGTATTTGAAGTTGTTGAGCGTTTTACATACCTTGAAAGTTATGCATTTTTTATTGTAGTGTGAAAGATGAAGTAAATCCATGAATCTCCAAGGCTGCTGGTGCGTTTACTAATTTGAGACAACTATGACGGCCCTGACTCTCAAGGGGCGTGTCCATCCGGCTACAGTATGGGTTGTTTTGTTGTGTGGCTGTGAGGCTTGGCCTGTTCGAGCGGCGGAACTGAGACGTCAAGGTTTTCGATAGTCGTTGTCTCAGGACCATAGCTCGTGTGGGTTGATGTGGAGAATCCGTAACGAGGCAATTAGAAATCGAGTTTCCGATTACGCGATGCGGACTCCCACTAAAGCATTGTCCAGCATCATGCTGCGTTGTTTAAGCTGTGTATTGTATATGCCCAAAAGGGTGATGCTTTCGGCGACCAACTCACAGTGGTGGAAGCAGATCTGGCAAAGGGGTATGAAAGCGATTACGAAACGTTTGGGTGCTGTCGGTGCTACTCGCCTTTCAATATGGGGATCGCCTGGACTGCCCTGTTCCCGGTCGGGGATGCTCAAAGATGTCAGCAGCGTTCTTGCTGTGGGTTTCTATCTAGATTGCCTGAACGAGTGACTGAAGTTATAGGCACCTCGGGATGATTGTAGAAGCCTAGCGCTACGTCCCTTCCTCATCCACTTCTATTCTTTTATTCTTATCTACTTTTGATGATGATGAACTGAACCATCCGTAATACTGCGTGCCGACGACGGCCAGTGGTGTGCCCTCTGCTCGGCACCGGCGATTCCATTGTGTTGCGACCAAATCACCAGGATCATTCCACGCCGGTTTGTAAATTGAGTGCTCATATTTCATCTCTCCGGCGATGTTTCACAGGCTTGGGTTCCCCGAGGCGTGTGTCTGTCTACTGTATGAACACTGGATTGTGCTACGTGGGGCATCTTTATTGTGGAACTTATTCATTTTTGCCGAGTTTAGGACTAAGGAATGAAAAAACTAGGGCTACAGGTGCGATCTGTAAGAAGCGCTGGAAATGGTGGGGGAAATGGCACAGGAGTCGTCCTTTGTTATAAGGTTCATATCTTGGTAATCGAACAACGCCTGAAACGTGTCGTGGTTAACAGATATTGATTACTCGGTCGTCGTCTTCCCCTTATTTTCACAAGCGACCTGCAAAAAAAGTAAGAGATGTTGATGCCTGAGGTAATTACCTTACCCTTCGCTTGATTAGACCCTGCTTTCTGTTATTTCTCTTTGACTTTCATATAGTATAATGATTTACCATCATTTTTTTATGCTTCGAACCCTCGCAGCTCGAAGAAGACATTCAAACGCTCAAACTGACTCTTGCGGCCAAACTGCAACAGGCTAACGAACTGAAGAAACGTCTCGGCTATACGACATTTGGCACCCTGCGGTACGATATTGTTGAGACTTTCCACAAGATAGAAGATACGGACGCGTAAGTCATTGTTATTATTACCATCGAGTGAGAAGATAAATCTCCATACCTGTGGCCGTGAATCATGTTTCCCGACATGTAACCAACGTGGTTTTATGCAGACCGTTCAGCGAGCATCTGAAAATGTACAAATTACTGAGGCTTCTCATGGGTTGACATTGGCCATATTTGAACACTTTCCTGAATAAATTTGTTGTTCGCATGTGACGAACATGGAGATGAAATGCCCTGCATGTTTAGTCAAGTCAAGACAAAAATCTATAGACCTCACATTTTTTGTCCTTATTTCCGCTCTCAGTCCCTGAGATGGGAGTGTGTGGTTGTCGAAAAAATAAACCAAGGATTTACAGAACTGTGCACTGGAGAAAAGGAAAAAACAGTTGGCGAGATAAAAGTATGGGGTTACCCCTTGATATCGTTCCAGTCAACATTGGTAACAGGGGAAATAGGTAGGAATTGTCATTCCTAGTCATTTGTTTGTAGGTAGGTGGTTGCGGGATAGGTAGAGTCTGTTCGCGTCACTCGTTTGAACAGTTCCATTTCAGTGTTGGCGGAATGAAGAGAGCACTGGACCCGGGTTTCCCTCTCACAGGCGTTCTTTATGGCAGAAAACAAACTTCCAGGGAGCCTCACTATGCTCAACCTCCAGTGGGCGCGCACGAATACACAGGTAACTCGCCTGTGTTCACGACGCCCATTGGTGTAAGACGAAGCTGCCCTCTCTCTCTACTTTTTCTCTTCAGCCCTCTTATTAAAGTGCTACTTGGAATTTCCCTGCCTGCCTCTGAAAATTCGGTGGTCGACAGACTCCCGGGACACTCCCTCACAGAGATATTGCTATCCCAGGCGCACGAATACACAGGTAACTCGCCTGTGTTCACGACGCCCATTGGTGTAAGACGAAGCTGCCCTCTCTCTCTACTTTTTCTCTTCAGCCCTCTTATTAAAGTGCTACTTGGAATTTCCCTGCCTGCCTCTGAAAATTCGGTGGTCGACAGACTCCCGGGACACTCCCTCACAGAGATATTGCTATCCCAGGTTCAGATCCTTCAAAAACGCAAACCATTTTAAATAACCCAAATAACTCTACCGGGTGGTTTGACATGCACTTCCCACCTGCAAAGTGTAAAGCGCTATTACAACACTGGATGGGATCGACACAAACCTTCAGCATGCACATGGACCAATCGACGTGGTAGTCAGATTTGTTTACCTGGGGTGTTCTATGAATTCCGGTGGACTGTTTGCAGATGAGTTTACTTCTCGAATCGGGAAGGTCAAGGCAGCTTTTGCCAACCTCACACACCTATTGCACCGACATGAAGTCAGTTTATCTGTCATTGGCAGAGCTTACACCGTAGCAGTGAATCCATACTGTTTTATAGATCAGAGACGTTGCCTCCATGCTCAGAGGACATACAAAAGCTGTCAGCGTTTGACCATTGGTGTCTCCGAACCATTGGTTTGGGTCTGGTGGGAACGTCCGATTAGTAATGCTGAAGTACGCAAAATAGTCCTAGAGAAAAGGAACTCTCTCACGATAGGTGAGTTACTCACGCTTCTTAGGTAAGCTGGTTGGGACATATACTCCGTTTGATAGAGGATCGCACACCTCGCGGAGCTCTTTTTGCCCAGCCCTGCGCTGGGTGGCATCGACGGAGCGGTGGACAGCGTATGACTTGGCAACGAAGTATGAGAACATACCAGTAAACTGAGTTGTTGGTAATGTGTTGAAATATCGGTAGCTCGGTGAGTTTATTGGCTGTGGATCAGGTGGCTGCTGACCTGTTCGTCGAGCTTGGCAATTGGCTTGCCAACGTTTCGTCACCATACAAGGAGACATCATCAGTCCGCAGTTGAGTGGGTACTTCTTCCTTGCCTGCATGCGTTTATATAGCATTCGAAGGCTATCTGTTATCTTCTGACGTGATTGGGTACTTAACAAATTTGATGAATCTATTGGTCCGTTTGTGATCTTTGTTGCGTTGTGGTCTGCGTTACTTTGTGTTGGCTGGTTTTCCTAATGCCTTCTATTTTTAGTAGCTTGTTCTCTCTGGCCTTGGTTCGTATTGCGTTGTGGTCTGACGTTCTCAAGTTTGGTTGAGGAGGCAAGCATCATTCCAACGGACACATCAATTAGATTGGAGGAAGCGCCCAATTAAAGCACCAAATCAACCGTCGGACAAAGGGACACTAACCGCTACGGTGGAAGAAATAGGGCGGCACAAACAACCAATCAAACTCGAGAACGCAATACGAACCAAGGCCAGAGGGAACAAGCTACTAAAAGTGGAAGGCGTTGGGTCGACGAATCAACACAAAAGAACACAGACCACAACGCAACAAAGATCAAAAACGAACCAATAGATTAATCAAATTTGTTTCACTTCAAGTAGCAAATCACTTTGAAAAGGGTTTCCGCTCTTCGCCCGCGTTGATGGAAGATTAGATCACACGCTAACTTCCTTTGGCAAAGGGACCAGCCACCCGACCTAGTGGATGGCTTCACTGTAGAGAGAAAGAGGGCCTCATGCTGGATCATAGCTTACGTGAAACCTCCTTGTGGACATTCCACTAACGGAGTTGTCTCGTAAGCAAAATTTTTCATTGAAGAAAGCTAGCTGAGACACCCGCCAGAATTTTTTCTCATCCGTGGTAGCGTTTTGAGTCCGTAAGGAACGTTTGTTCTAAGCAACTGGCTAGTATCCTCCTTCACTTCTCACCGCATTCAATTCGAAGTGGACGGATGCGCTAAACGAGAGCTCCAATGAAGATGCAAATAAAACTGTTTGTCGTGGCACCGGTAGTTATATTCCAATTGAATTCACAAGCCGTCCGGAAATTTTCCTCCATAACTAGCTGCAACGTTCCATTTCTCCAACAACGCTCTCTGTGAGGAATCTCGCTCCAATACGATATTTTCGCAGCTTTAGGCAATTCTTCCCTTCATCGTACGACTACCTCCACAACACTGGCGAATTCACTTGGTTGTAAGGTTGTGATAGGAGATAGAAAGAGTGCTGCACAAAGCAAGCATTCACTGCGTGCGTTTGTGAAATTGGCAGAATTGGGTGGTTACAGCGAGTTGGACGCTGTAAAATATATTTCCGTGGACTAAACTTTACTTAATCTGCCCATCAATGAGATTTTCCTACTTTCTGAAGGATGTTTAACCGAAACTAAGATTGTAGAATAGTGTTTGTTGTAGATCTTTCGTCATTCATCTCTCTCGGATTGTCCAGTTGGCTAAACGGACACGAAACCACTGCATGGAATTCGTTGTTTTCACCAAACGCTCACCACTGCTTGAAAAGGATACCCTATTTTGATCTAATTTTACTGGTCGCACCAACCTTGGTTTTTGTGGGGTCTTGAGTGCTCCGACAATTTAGTTCGAGGGCTTGAGGTCAAGTGGAATCCAGCTGATGACCACTCTTGCTTCTGATGACCGCACACCAACACCTGTCAGCTCGACTGATCCAGAACCGTTCTCCACACGCTTGCCAGTTCCACACCTATTCTGTTAACACTGGGATGCTTGGCGATTTCTACCGCCTCGGCGATCAGTCTGTGTGACGTGGACCGTAGTCCTCACCTCAAAACCTCAACATTCTCTAAATCTATTTTGTGTCCTGTGTCGAGTGCGAGTTCCGCAATCGCCGAGTCTTTCAGTAACGCTTGATATTCACCTGCATTTCTCGGCGGCCTGTTTATTTTTCTACATCCGACTCTGATGTGTGGTTCCCTGGCCGTCTGTCCTATATAGACCTTGGGGCAGTCATTACACCTAATTTTGTAAACACAGTCCCTGGTTCTGTTTGCCGGGAGGCGATCCTTCAATTGCACCAGTGCAGAGCGCAGAGTGTTCCCCCTCTGGAAAGCTACTCTAATGTTGGGCGTGTTTGGAATTCTTCGAATTACCTTCGATGTCCCTGGTTTATATGGAATAACAGCTGCCCCGATCCATTCCCTGTTGGGTTTCGCTACCGGTACCAACACCCTTCGCAATTGACGCCTAATCAAGCTGGCTGGATATCCACTACCTCGAAGTTTGTTCTTTACTTCAATTTGGGCCGCTGTCCGATCAGCTTCTTCTGTGCATAGGGCCCTTACACGCCTAAACATTGATGAGGCAATACTGGCGAAAACCGACTTCGGATGGGCAGACGAGTAGTTTAAAACTACCCAGTGTCAGTGGGCTTCTCGTACACTGTGGTCTCTAGTTTTCCCCCGACCTTATGTGTCATGCAGTCTAAAAAGGCCAGTTTACCTGAGGCTGACTCTATCTCCATACTAAATTTGATGTGTGGACTCAGTTCACTGAGATAGTTGTAAAACTCACTAACCTTATCCCGTTTCATCACGACAAAAGTGTCATCTACGTAACGCCAGAATATCTTTGGTGGATATGGGAATCCGGTTAAGGCTCTCTGTTCAAATTCTTCCATAAATATATTTGCCAAAACCGAGGATATTGGAGATCCCATTACTAGACCTTGTTCTTGAGTATAAACCACTGAGTCAAAGACGAAGTTCGTTCTGAAAGGATGGTGTCCGCTAATAGCAGTCGCTTTGGCTATTTCTGAAGAATCCCCTTTTGGCACATTTGTATATAACGAATTCACATCGAAACTTACAAGGATGTCATCCGGTTCAACAGTGACACCCGCAACTTTGTTGGCGAAGTCATATGAATTATTAATGTAAGTACTAGATTTCCCGGTGAGGGGCTTTAAAATACCGACCAAGAATCTGGCCAGTTCATGCGGTGGGGAACCTATTCCGTCTACTATCGGTCTCACCGGGACATCTGGTTTATGGGTCTTTGGAAGGCCATAAAGTCGTGGTTGGATTTCGGGTACAATCGGTACCAGTTGCCTTGCCCTAAGTGGTTTATCACGGACCGCAAATACCTCCCAACTTCGGTTTTACTCCTATCCATCATAGACGTAATATTCGCATTGTTGATCTCTGGATAAGGACCCTCAGCTAGGTGTTGCTTAACCTTCTGTAAATAATCATTCTTGTTCATAACAACAGTAGCCTTACCCTTATCCGCCTTTGTAATCACTATGTTGTCCACCCGTTTTAGGGTGTTTAAAGCTCGTCGCTCTGCTGGAGCGGTCTGTTTGATAGATTTTCCACGCTACAATAGCTTGTGGAGGGCTCAGGCTTGGTTACGGGTTCATTAGAATTCTGAGTTTTTGAAAGTAACTTCGAACTTACGGATTTGTCTATCTTTGCAGTGTTGTCTTTGGATGGCTTTCACTTCTGTTGCTTTGGATCTGAGTAATTGGAAGTCTTCGGACGAGAGCACGGCTTGAAGATCTTGGTTGAGCCGACATGCGTAGTGACGGATGTCAGATAGACGTCGAGTAGTCAAGTATATCCTCTGTTTGAGGAATGACTTGGTCGCTGAGAATGCTATTCGGGCAGAAGCGAGTGAGGCATCCGGTGGCTTCACCAGTAAAGATGTGGGGATTATGTTGTGCTTCAAGCATCTTTTATTGAATATGTGGTGGTTTTCCCAGTTTGCCTCTAGCCTTGCCAGTCGAACGTAGTCACTTGACAATTTGCGAACTCATGGTCCGGTTTTTCATCAGTAGTCCACTAGCTATACCGCAGCTGCGTAATGGCACAACTGTACCGACCACTTTCAAGTTCGGCTGTTTCTGCTGAATTCAGCACCGATAGGCTCAGTGTTTAGAGCGCGATTTTACTGGCCAAAAGGTCCGTGGTTCGAACCGACCTCTGCCTCTCGACTTCCTTTGTCTAGGCTTGCGCAACCTGGCAGTATCCCATCCCTCTTGCCTCCTTTGAGTGGCATGGCAGCCAGGCACCGAAAGGGTATCACAGCTGAACGTTTGCCTTTCATCTTACTGAACCATTTCGGTTCGTATGCAATTCATCAGTTGGTTAACCAGTGATACAGGGCAACATTGCCGTACTTTGTCCTCAACAGGTACAAGCAAACATCAGAATTCCTGGGAAAGGCAAAGGAGAAGACCGTCGCGGTTGCTCAAGAGGCACGGGAGAAAGTGGATTCCACTCTATCTGCCATTAAGTAGGTTCGATATCACTTTGGAAGTAACATTGTCTGTTGTGCAGAAACTCTGATGCAATGAAAACACTCACTGAGAAAGTGGGTTCCACCTACACAACTGTAAAGGTGGGTTTCGAACGTGTTTTTTTTACGTTTCCGCCTAAGAATAATACCAACGACCAGAGCTTTGTTATGACAGTTAATAACTACCCACAACACAATCCTGTACTCAGGTGCAAAATCAACTCTCCAATTAGTTCACTTAACTAGGCAGATAACTCAGGATATCATTATGCATTTGAATCACCCGACTTGGTCAGGCGCCCAGTTGACTGGCTTATAACAGACTGTCAGATCTAGGAGGGCCGGCAGCTGTACAGCACCCCAAACACCTTGTCATCTAAAGAGTCTTTTGTTGAAACCAAATTAGTTCGCAAGCGAGTGTATTTCTGTGTGTGTCACTTCATAGCTGTTTATCGTTGCAAACTAAGTGGTTTTAATAGAGACACACCAGAAATTGCATGTGGGCTTTGGATTCGGTTGTTTGGAAAAGAATATTGGACTTTAATGACTAATTCGTTGTAAGAAACCATAGTATTGGAATGCATGCGATACCATGGTTTTTTTCCGGGGGAGGTGTGGGGCCCCCTTTGTAGGTACCACGGAGTACGCTGTTGTGGAATCTCCGAAGTAGAATGGCTCGCTTTCGTTGGAATCCACTTCAGGAG
The DNA here is from genome assembly GCF_000715545.1 of Opisthorchis viverrini. Taxonomy (NCBI): domain Eukaryota; kingdom Metazoa; phylum Platyhelminthes; class Trematoda; order Opisthorchiida; family Opisthorchiidae; genus Opisthorchis; species Opisthorchis viverrini. The sequence goes on along the minus strand of NW_008751894.1, from coordinate 826,141 downwards.
GTGGTATTGTGGTCCACCGTGTGGATCGCTGGGGGGGGG
>NW_008751894.1:813772-825711 GCF_000715545.1 Opisthorchis viverrini | reverse complement strand
ATATATATATATATATTCTAGGCGAATCTTATGAAATGAAGGGAGCCCCGGGATTGTTTTTTACCTGCCTTACCGAACACTTCGAACCCAACTTTGTTTATTTTCTCATCATGCTTTCCAGTCTGTTTAGACGACGTGGCCGACTCCTTCGAGGAGTGGCTGCGTGTCTGCTATCGATCAGTTTTGATTATTCATTTTTTACGCACACAACCACCGGCCCTCCCAAACTAACATTTTTCTCCACGCCAAGCAGCTCCTTTGTTTGGACCAGTTCCGAGTTCCGGCTATCACCTGGCCTGATTCGCGAGATCTTCGAGTTTGTTCTTCACACCATTGGTTTTGTGCCTCGCCTTGGTGTTGTCCGTACCCGTCAAAATGTCTATCGTACACTTTGTTTACTTCGGCCGCTATCAAATGTCTTCCGTCTAGATGTGTTGATTTGATATCAATAGTGTGGCTGGTTGCTTAGAGACTACTTTAGTCTCCAGCCTCAATTAGTTTTCTGCGATTACCTCACATGTTCATAATTATTTTTGGGTTTGTTGGTGCTCGTCCCCACTCATTGTTTGTGTTTCTGATCCATCCGTGCCACTGCCATTGAGTTTCATCCCTGGGAGAGGGTAGACTTACACGGTGTATCTACCGTAGGCGCAGACTGGGCGTTTCCATGTGGAATTCCGTTCTGTTGGAGCATCCGCTTTTGTAGACCCTCGTCTAATTGCCCTTCATGCTCTTGTGTTGTAAGTCTGAACTGTCTCCTCCGCTGAATGGTGTGACACTGGCTAGATCACGCACTTTGTTTATCGGAGGATCATCTTGTCCACATAGCCGTGTGTTACACAGTCTTGCCACAAGTTGCTTGTAAAGAAAAAAGTCGGACTGGCATCTGTCATCCACCAAACTTTCTCTAGAACATTTTTACGTTCACTTCTCCAACCGTACTCCTACCGGAGACATGTCTACATGTCTCAAATCCCATCCTAGCCAAACAGAATCTTTCGTATCTTCAACCTAGATCCCTTTCCCGTCTGTCATTGGTGAGCCAATTTTCGCAAACTGACATTGCTGTATCTGCAGTTTAAGAAAACCGGTTCTCCAAACTATAGTCAGAGTACACACTTGTTGGGAAGCAAGTGTTCACCTCCACTTCGAACCACTTGATAAGAATAAAGGGTTAACTATGTTCAGTAGGATTTATTGGAAATTCGAGCATAAGATGAACAAATATAATCCGGATATCCAAGGGATTGCACCGACCTCTTCATGGCACGCATTATGCATGATCTGACCGACTGTAGTTTTTAACGAAACCCAGTCGCATTCTGATAGTCGCCATCTAATCGTCGTGTCCAGTCAATCCAATTTCTCACCACTCTTGCCGATAATATTTCTTACCATCTTTATTTTCTGTCTTCTAGGATGCGCTGATCCATTCAACTTACGGACATGCACCAGACGACTAACCAGCCCGTTACGTTAAAAGCACGTGCCTCTCCACCCCTTCTTGACATTTTCCGCTCTGAGATCAAAGGCTGCCAGTATGCAATGCGTTCGTTGGTCGAGCATCCTGGTCGTTGTGATTTTTGCACTGACTTTTGCCAAGTCTGCCTTGTGTTATACGCACTCTTTGTTAAGATGAACCTAGCCAGGGGAGGCCGATTGTTTTGGCTTCTCTGATTTATACAGAACATGGTTTGGGCACAATAATAATGTCTTATCTTCTGCACTACTGGTTTCCTTAAGTGTTGTATACTACATAGCACTGCATGGTCGGTGCGTCCAAATTTACCAATCAGTCTACAGGGGAACGTTAACCGACCGGAAAACCTGTCGAGACTAACGAATAATCAGAACCCATCGGTGAAGGGCTGTGCACACTCATACCGGGTGGCTGTAACCACGGTATATCAACAAGTGAATTTGTCTACTTCCGACGGACTTTTTCTATATGGCATTGCCAGTGTCTGTTTGTCAAGTACTTGTAGAATGAAAGACGGTCGTGAACTTTGACTTGATAACCGTCTACTATGGGCTGATATCTCGAACTGTCATGTCAGCCACCGTCCCTCTTGTAAGAAGGTGAGCCCATAACCCCACTAACCTGCTCATCCAACCCACATTAGCCTCGGGTGAACCCGACAGCACTTTCTATGACTTCCCTTCGGAACCAGACGAGATAAGTTAAGTTACCCAGGAAACGAGAAAGTTCCCGGAGAAAATACTGGTTGGGACTTTCAACGCGGTGTAGATGACTCACACAAGAGGTCGCCTGTTCAAGATAGAGGAGCACTTGTGTTCTGCCTTCAGTTCAGCGAATCTGCGTAATGGTCTCCCGAACACAGTCACTACAGTACCTAGGGTTTGGGCGTTCACAGGGATACTAGACGAATATCAATGGAATATTTCGATGACTTAGAAGTGATATCCGAAACAAGGAGCGCCTTTACCCAAATCAGTGTCAGTAATCCCTCCAAGCGGTAATTGCTGGAGCGAAGAGTCGGTATAGCTAACTGTCTTCTAGTGCTCTAAACCATCTTGAAGCTGAGTCTTATCTGCACTGCACGTCTAAAACTGACCCAAAAACGTTGAGAGTAGGTCATCGTACTATGTACCGGGGTATCCGAGAAACTCAAGAATATCAGCGTGGTCCAGATGGCATTTCATACACTAGACTTTACAGTGGGGAGCATGTGGCGATCAGGAAGGCGGCAGCACGGTTAGGAGTACTCTGCTATTCATGGGTAGCTTTCCATAGATTATAACTGATGTTGGACGTGAAATTGATAATGAATAGGCCCCAAGCTCGATGTCAGAATACCGTCACCATAACGTGATGGTGACCCAGTTGAGACTAGAGGAAGTTTTTAGTAACGGAAATTCACTTTGGTCATCACAGTTATGGGAGCACTCGGAAAACTACCCTATTTTCTCTTCGTCACAAAATAAGTTTTAAATAGCGCATATCTCCCAGCCAGCTTTCGTATCGGTGAAAGTAGAACTGAATGTTTGACTTATGCGCTCATCTGCATACAATTTGGTTTTTAGAACTGAATGTTTGACTTATGCGCTCATCTGCATACAAATTTGGTTTTGACGGGTGACTCACCTGGAACCCAGTTGAATGGCTCGTTTGTGATGCACTTATTCAACTGAATGTGCTGTGTCGAGACATAGCAATAAATTGCACAAACGCAATACACTACTCGTAAGGTAGAACTGGATATTTACTGTCACGTCGGGTGTTGTACTTTACCGTCATCAACTAAGGATACCTATAGAAATCATGAGAAGAAGGACCCCGTTGTTGAAGCAGTTTGGAATCTATCGAGGAAGTGGTTGGAACCGTCCATTGTGGCACATTACATTCGGTAGAGTTCTTGACTTGGGAAGCAAATTTAACACTAGCAAATCAACCGTGCCGTTACTAATCCTTTGAGGCAGGGTGGATATAAACGAATGATTATTCGTGGAGAACAAACACACCGGGTTTTACACTGTCTGTCTGGGTTTACACTGCCCCCCACACAGGAGTGTTGTAGCAATGGTCTAAAACCCTTTAGAGCTTAACCGTAGCGCAATCCCACAACAATGACTCAACAGGCTTACATTGGCCTGTCGAAGTTTACACCGAACCAGATCATTTGAGTAACAGGTTAACCACAGCAAGACAGACAAGTTCGCTACGATTAGCCTCGTCTCGTGAATTTTAAAGGTAGTTGTGCTGTCCTTTAAACTTACGGTATTCGAAGCACACCAGAATACTTCCAACATACTTCGATCTTGGTCCGGGCTACACTGAATCTTCTTGTTGTGCCGTCCAGCTAGGCTTTCCAAGTTGAGGATGTATCACGTCATCACCTGCCAGCCGCGCACTTGCCGTACAGTGGTCATAGTCCCAAGTTTCGTTCGCCGACGATTTGGGGAGGTAGGGCAGATAGCTGCGCATTCAAGGTGGTAACGGAGATATAATTCACAGGGATGACAGGGGCGGGGTGGCTCAGTGGTTAGACCGCGAATTTACTGACCGGAGGTTCGAACCCGACCTATGCCTTTCGGTTTCTGTGTAGGCTTGGACAGCCTGGCAATATCCCAGCCTTCATGCTTCCTTCTGGTAGCATGGCAGTTCGACAGTGAAAAGGTACTGTAGCTGAACGATTTTTTAGGGATGACGGTAGGTCATTCATTAGGAAGCATGAAAGCTATGTATTGGTTGCAACAGCTTGGAGACATGCACACCGCTAAGTTGGTGGCTGGGCTGTTCGATGATGTCTCCAACAACTACTGTGTCCCTTCTCGGGATCCCCATCCAGATAAATGACACTGACTAGGGCAGCTGAGTTTCCTGGTAATGGCTTTCATATTTCACTGCCAAGTCATTTTTTGACCTATGCTGCTCGTTCCCATCCTTCACGTGATTGTGCGAAAAGGGCTGTTGGTCTACTGGCATACGCAACATGTGACCTATCCAGCTCAACCTACGGAGATTGGTCAGTCCGTGTCGTGGGTGAGTTATTTCTTCCGAATACTATTCGATGAACTTCAGCATTGCTGATTCGGTGTTCCCACCAGACTCGAACAATGCTCCGAAGATACCGATTGTCAAACAGTTTTTGACGTCCTGAGGGCACAACCGTCAGGTTTTTGACCCGCAAAATAATATGAAGCGTATCGCTGCGTTGTAAACTGGATCCTCGATGGATACGCCGGTGTAACCCCTACGCCACAGGTGACGCAGATTCATTGGACTGATACAACTGCCCAGGTAGACAACTTTGTCTACAACCTCAATCGGTTTATCTGCAAGTGTGGGGTTAGGGTTCGAGCTCACCCAGTCTTGCAGCAGCACTTTGCATTTCGAAGGTGTGTAGTGCATGGCAAACCGTGAAGCAGAATTATTTAGATTATTTAATAATATTTGCAGTACGACGACGTCAGTTGCAGGAAGAGCTAAGCCCCCTGCGTACTCGAAATCTGTGAGCGAATGCTCTGGGAACATTTTCGCACAGGCATTAAGATCTAGGAATGAGTGTTCCATAATATTACCAGTGACGATAATGAGTTCTCTTGCCGGACGGTACCCAGCTGGGTTTCCACGGATCCGCTCCTCTCCTATGTGCTCAGCGAATCTTCGATAGATAAGACCAGGGAACACCTTTGGTGCCATGGCTACCAGGATAATTCCACGGTGGTTTCCACACTGTTCGCATGCTCTTTCCAAAGATACAGATTACTGTCGATGTGTCCCGTTCTACGGGCACTTTCTGTTCACTCCATACCGCACCAATCAGCTTCGTCAGATGGGTCACAAGGGTTTCTCCGGTTTTTTTAAGAAGTTGGATACAGACCATCCGGTCCTGGAGTGGGCCAGTCAGTCATTTTCACCCCTAATGCAGTTTGATGTGCACATGCAATCGGATGAATAGTTTTGTACAATAATTTTCACGTGCCTTAGGAGATGGCCTATTCTTCTTTATGGTTAAATTCTTCTCGTTACCAAATATGTTAGGGAATGAATAACTGCACTGTGTATACGATAGCTCTGATTAAACACCATCCCTGGTTGCGTACCGCGGTGTATAAATCAGGGTCATTATCACTGGTTTTTCCAATCTGCAATCTTCGTCGGATAACACAGCAGTTTCAAAGGGAACTGGGTTGACCATCTACGGTCTTCATGCTTCTTAGCTAAATCATGCGCTCACCATCCCTCGGTCATCTCTATCCTATCTAAAGCTAGTCGAAATAGCACTGTGGGACAAACGGTTCTTTGGCCTACGAAGTTCATGGCCTAACCACCGTAATCTGTCGAGTGTGGCCAGTTGATCCGTCGCCGGAGTGTGTACCTTCTCGAAACTGTCTAGCGTACTTCAGTATTACTATTCTGATGTTCGAACTCGACTCGCGCAACGCTCCGGAGGCACCGATGATTAAACACAAGAAGCCTCCAAAGGTCTTCCATGTGCAGTGGCCACGTCTCCGATCCATAACGTAGGACAGATCGGGCCACGGCACTGACATTCAAGATTATGTCATATCTGCACCACAAATGTCGAAGACTGGTAAGCGCTGCCCTGGCCTTTCCATTTCGGTTAGTAATTTCATCTTTTGCCGCTGCCCAGATGAACGATCATGTCTACCACATCAACTCGGTTCGTCTGCAAGCATGAAGTTTGGGTTTGATTCCAACAATGTTGCGGCAGCGATGGGCACTTTACAGGCGCGAAACGTACACCCGACTGTGGAACAGGAGTATCCAGATCATTTATCAGTTTGAATTTCTTAAGGGTCTGATCCAACGACAGCTCGATCGTCAGCGTACTAAATTTTCGTAGGCGAACGCTCAGAGAGCATTTCGATTCTCGAGGTGTTGGATTTAAGTGAAGAATATTGAAACGGTACATTGATCACAAATTTAACTAAAAAGCGAAACACTGCTGGATTTGACGTGGTAAGCTTGTCCACGTCCAAGAGAGGTGGCACATAAGACATTTATGAGAGACAAGAAAATAGAATGGAAAAGACAAATTAGTTTGCAAATGAGTGTATATTCGCTGATTTCGTGCAATTTGGTTTCAAGTAGAACATAAGGTTGACGGAAACCCGGGGATTGCGCCTACCCGATGAGCCCCAAAAAGGGCGTAACCGGTTGTGTGCTGTCGACGGATATTCGGCAACCTTATGAGTAGTACACTACATAGAATGGACACCTTTTGTCGCCAGACACTGCCACAATTTCTGACGATCAATGGAGCTGAAAGCAGATCTGACGTCAAGAGAGAAACGTTTATTTCTCGTTGTCCAAAAAAGTAGTAAAACAGCCATCGCAAACTGAAGATAAGTTCGTTGCAATCCCGGCTAAGGCTTGATTCTTGTGAATCTGTCTCTAGCGATGACCTTCATAGGATGATATCAAAAAGCGCTTTGGTAGTATGGGAACTAGACTGATTCCCCGGCTTCACATGATATTTCTGCACCATTTGAAATGCAATAATCACCGTCGAGGCATCCCATTCCGTCGGTATTCTTTCTACATTCCAGATAGTTTGGGTTAAGTACGTTAGTTTAGCCACAACGGACTCGTCATCTTCTCTGAAGTGTGCAAGATACAAACCGTCTGGACCATATGCATAGTTGCGCCGAAGCAATAAATTAGCACCCCTGGCTTTCGTTGTCTATGGTGGACTAGTGTCAGCGTCCTAATGGGGTCCAGAGATTAGTTTGGTAGGTATCTGCTGAATTCTCCTTCAAAATGTTCACCTAACCCTTCAAGATGACGTTTCTGCAAATGAACTGCCATTCCGTCCCTTTCAGAGATCAGTTCACAGACATCCGCCCACCTCAGACCAGTTGATCGGATTAACTGGAACAGGGTGTGATTATTTCCCCTACAGAAGCTTTGTTCATCTTTCAGGCATTTGTGACCCACCGAAGCTTTTTGACAGTCCTCAGGCTGTTACATTACTGGTGCTTTAGGGGTTTTTGGCACCATCATATTCGTTCCCCACTGGTATAGTTCTCCCGGTTACTATCAAAGCTGCTGACTGTGATGAGATCCAGTTTTCATTGAGGTGCGCCAGTGACCTCGGAGTGCCCGTTAGAAAAGGTTGTGAGGAGTACTTCTTTCACCTTTCTCCAATCGTAAGCCAAGCTACCACTATAATGGTGATACTACTGATGCGGGATGCATGCGAGTAGTATATTTTCCTCTTGTAAATTCGCTTTGCGTCTCTTGAAAAGGAAGATTGATTGCGGAATTTGTGGAGTCACTTTGTGGAATTTGCTTGGATTTGAGCAACAGACAATGAGTATCCAGGAAAGCTCAGAAAGACGCGTTCAAAGAGAAGATCGATACTCAGTTTTTGTAAGCAAGATGCATATGAGAGTTGTGCTTCCCTGGCCAGTAGTCTGTAACTGTTCAGTTGGTATTTTCTAATGAATGACTCCGCAGCGAAGGCCTTCTTCCTTTCACCACTACTGTCATCGGTATCTCCTTGCCTTTTTGAAGCTTCTTAATCAATTCAACTTGAAATCGTTGAGCTTCAGAAGCGCTTCGCAGCTGGTGACCTGAATGACGTGACAGCACCTGGCGTGTTCACGCGAGAAGGCGAGTATATGCGCGTGCCAACACTCAATGTCCTAACCGGAGTCCAGCAATGTACTCTAAAATAAACGATAATTTTGTGTCAAAACTCTCTCCTGGTAGCTGACTTCCACATGGCCCAAATGAGTCCCCGCCCAATTTGCAGTTCCTTGCCTCTAACTCACACGGTATGAGCACTTGTGCTGGCTAGGAGCAACTTTTATCTAGCATGTAATCGAAACAGTTGCTTCCAATTATCTGTGCAGTGGGCGTCAACTCCAAACCGGCTACTAAGTTGGGCTTCTTCAGGACTTAGTCCGTTGACTTGGGCATCCACGTCACCAGCCAGATGCACGATACTTGCAATTCTGTTGACAGAAGCAACCATAACAATGTCGACACAGGCTGTCACTCTCAACCTCAGAGCAGCCGTCTGTGGGAGAGTATGCTGACACTTGATGATAGTCCTGATGATAAAGGATCACTCCAACCATGAGGATCGTCAGGATGCCGATAACAATGTTATTGATGATGGTGTTGGCGGTGAGGACTAAGTGATGTTGTTGTTGTTGATGATGATGATGATAATAATGATGACGCTCATGATGATGATGATGATGATGATGATGATGATGATGATGATGATGATATTGACAATGATAATGGTGAGGATAACAATGATGACGCTCATGATGTTGATGAGGATTACGATGATGATGATATTGATAACCAAGATGGTGTGGATAAAGTGTATGATAAGACTGATAAAAATGAGGAGAATGTTGAAGCCGATGATCATGATGAGGCTGATGACAATGGCGATTATCACGATGCTAATACGGATGACGAATTTGGTGGGGATGGCAATGTTGATAATGTTATTGAAGAAGACGAGGAAGATAATGATGAGTATTATGAGGATGATGATGAGCATAATGTCATTCATGATTATGATGCTACTAACCACAATGATGATATCATGGATTCTGAGGATGATCAATATTATAACGATTATTATGATGGCGAGAACGATGAGGATGATGATGTCGACGATAATGAGGATGGTATGGATAAACAAGACTGGGGGATGGTGAGGATAATTTGAATTATATGGGTTGTCAGTGTGATTATATTAACGATGTTAACAATGATGACAATGATTATGATGATGACCATCTGTGGTAGTCATATGCTACATGGCCACCACACAGACCAGTCAGGTCGCTCAAGCTTTAACGTGTTCCACTGCTAAAAGTAATGAGTCACTTGTGTCTATCGTGCGTTGGTAACCCACTCGTCTCGCAAGTCAGATGTCCGCGGTTAAAGCCATGATACACTCAGAGATGCACACTGATACTCAGTTCTAGTAGGAGCGATACTCGAGCCCACTGCAGCCTTTTTTGGTGTGAACTCGCCAAAATAAATGCACGAGGACGAGAGAATGACTGTTCGGAAGAGTGATACGAATGTGAATTGTCCAAATGCCGCAACGGCCTACAAATATGCAACCTTTTACCACGCGGCCACAGATTTCATGGGGCAAGGTACCTTTTTCCACTTTGGGGGCCGGATGGAAACCGCGAATTTTCTAACGGTACTATCTCTTGACAAGTTGCCACGGGACCAGCAGGCGTAACGAAAATAAGTTTAACGTACGCATCTCCAGACCAATTTGGTGGCGTCTACTGAAAGCCTAGTATGATTTTGTCTGCTCTACAGTCGTTCCGCTACTGGCATGTGGAGGCCAGCCCACACAAAGCAATCGATCGTATCACGTGATTTGCTGCGGCACATGCCTGAAACAACCGTTAATGGCTTTCCTGCTGCGTTACGCGCTTGACAGCCGCCTATGGCAATGTGTGCAAATGTCGAATGTACTTTGAGTTTCTTATAGATCACCTTATGGCCTCCAAGTTCAGTGAAAAATCCAGATCTCCTCACACTATCGAAAATCTTTGACATGAATGAATGCGCAGCTGTCGAGCCGAGGAGCAGATCAACTAATCGAATTAGTACTAAGATGTGGACTACGACAGGGTAAATAGAGACCATTGTGTAGTGAAGGTCAGAACACATTAGGAGAGCTTGTAGCCACTAACTTGTCAGGTATATCCGGTTCGCTGGTATGGCTACCAGACATTGTGGCGGGAAGAACCTTGTATCTCTGACTACGAGAGCAATATGGTACACGCAAGTTATTGGCCTGTCAGGCAGGAAAGCGAGTGGTATGTTCTGTAGTCACTGTTGCGCTACACGCAATGTGTAATTTAATTGATCCAGTTAGTTTACACTACCCATCAAGACGTGAGTGATTTCGCCCAGAGTTGCCACAGTTTCCAGTTGACATAGTAGATAGTTACCCACTGCAGAATAAAAATGCAGAATTAGGGACGGTGAATAACGACGGACTGTCACCCAAGATAGGTAAAAACTTTCCGCAGCGAATCGGACCTCATAATTGGCACCTGACAGTTTGTCCCAAATACTAGAAAATTAGTTCAGTGTATACACAGGCTTCATTGTACACATGGGTGACGATTGATCAGTGGACGGAACAAGAAGAAAGCCCCATAATACTGATGAGGCAAGAACAAAAAGTTTGTGAGATGGTAAAATTTCGTTTCTATCCTATTATCCGTGTATCGGAAGCCTTCAAGTTACAATATGGCAAAATAAGACGATGCCAATAATTAGTGAATGACTATCCTGATACGTCACGAAGAAACTGGACCCTACGGTGGTTTGATGATTTGTGCACCTCACAACCCATTTAGCTAGACTTGGGGGAGTCCGCGCAGCATTCATATTCTCCCATACCAGGTTGGTCAGTGGTTAGTGTCAGGACGCGTCCAGACATGGAAAAGTGCATGTGCAGAGAGACGCATTTCCAAGGTCACCATCGGTACGACACGTTCAGAAAGCAGGTGCGTTGGCGGAGAGGACCAAACACGGCTTAGCAACCTACGACCGGAGCACCGCCATTGGATGTAAAGAACGAACTAGTGAACTACCATTTTTGTCCATTTAGTCATCCCACATATTTGCACAGAGGCTCTGTATGTCCTGACAATACAGCCGTGTACCGAGATCTCTGTCTTCTACCTATCGCGTAGTCTGGTAGGCTCAGTGCAGAAGTAACCAAAAGACGGCCACCCAAAATACAGCATTTAGAGGTCTGAAACACACGGTCTCCTGGTCCTCCAGGGTTGGGGTTGGAATACGTGTGGCGACGTGTTCCGTGAAAATGGCAATGTACCTGCATCCCCAACCAAACACTGCTACATTAACGTCAGGCTTTCTAGACGAGGAACTTGGTTGTGGACACTAATTGTCCTACTACCCAGCTGTGGGCGCCCCGAAGGTTTCCAAGCTCACGTACAACCATGATACTCACGTCGAACAACACATTCATGTCATATTGGCCGTCGCGCTGTGGCATCAACCGGGTCACCTTACTCGCTGCAGAAAACAGGGTGGGTAAGCAAAATCATGATACTGCTAACGCTTCCCTTCTTCCTCTTTCACATACTATTTCGTCCCCCTCCCCCACCCCACCAATAACATTCTCATTGTGGGTCCAGCACTTACGACTGATGAAACCGTTCGTCCCGCATCGGTTTTGCAAGCAACATCTGCGCGCGACCCGGCACGAAATCCTCAGGCATCCTAAAATTAATCATCAAGCCTGGCCGCCTTCAATGTCCACACTCCGAAGCAAGCAGGTCAACAAGCTGTTCTTGCTCTCACACTGTACTCGCTTGGCATGATATGTGCTGTGTATCAGGAACAAGAATTCAAAGCGCAGTCACAGTGGTTTACCTGACCGCCCTATCACTTTCCACTCGTTTCCGGTTGCGCA
>NW_008751894.1:770459-812927 GCF_000715545.1 Opisthorchis viverrini | reverse complement strand
AGTCGTTCCGCTACTGGCATGTGGAGGCCAGCCCACACAAAGCAATCGATCGTATCACGTGATTTGCTGCGGCACATGCCTGAAACAACCGTTAATGGCTTTCCTGCTGCGTTACGCGCTTGACAGCCGCCTATGGCAATGTGTGCAAATGTCGAATGTACTTTGAGTTTCTTATAGATCACCTTATGGCCTCCAAGTTCAGTGAAAAATCCAGATCTCCTCACACTATCGAAAATCTTTGACATGAATGAATGCGCAGCTGTCGAGCCGAGGAGCAGATCAACTAATCGAATTAGTACTAAGATGTGGACTACGACAGGGTAAATAGAGACCATTGTGTAGTGAAGGTCAGAACACATTAGGAGAGCTTGTAGCCACTAACTTGTCAGGTATATCCGGTTCGCGGGTATGGCTACCAGACATTGTGGCGGGAAGAACCTTGTATCTCTGACTACGAGAGCAATATGGTACACGCAAGTTATTGGCCTGTCAGGCAGGAAAGCGAGTGGTATGTTCTGTAGTCACTGTTGCGCTACACGCAATGTGTAATTTAATTGATCCAGTTAGTTTACACTACCCATCAAGACGTGAGTGATTTCGCCCAGAGTTGCCACAGTTTCCAGTTGACATAGTAGATAGTTACCCCTTGCAGAATAAAAATGCAGAATTAGGGACGGTGAATAACGACGGACTGTCACCCAAGATAGGTAAAAACTTTCCGCAGCGATCGGACCTCAATAATTGGCACCTGACAGTTTGTCCCAAATACTAGAAAATTAGTTCAGTGTATACACAGGCTTCATTGTACACATGGGTGACGATTGATCAGTGGACGGAACAAGAAGAAAGCCCCATAATACTGATGAGGCAAGAACAAAAAGTTTGTGAGATGGTAAAATTTCGTTTCTATCCTATTATCCGTGTATCGGAAGCCTTCAAGTTACAATATGGCAAAATAATGCCAAGCCAATAATTAGTGAATGACTATCCTGATACGTCACGAAGAAACTGGACCCTACGGTGGTTTGATGATTTGTGCACCTCACATTTAGCTAAGCTAGACTTGGGGGAGTCCGCGCAGCATTCATATTCTCCCATACCAGGTTGGTCAGTGGTTAGTGTCAGGACGCGTCCAGACATGGAAAAGTGCATGTGCAGAGAGACGCATTTCCAAGGTCACCATCGGTACGACACGTTCAGAAAGCAGGTGCGTTGGCGGAGAGGACCAAACACGGCTTAGCAACCTACGACCGGAGCACCGCCATTGGATGTAAAGAACGAACTAGTGAACTACCATTTTTGTCCATTTAGTCATCCCACATATTTGCACAGAGGCTCTGTATGTCCTGACAATACAGCCGTGTACCGAGATCTCTGTCTTCTACCTATCGCGTAGTCTGGTAGGCTCAGTGCAGAAGTAACCAAAAGACGGCCACCCAAAATACAGCATTTAGAGGTCTGAAACACACGGTCTCCTGGTCCTCCAGGTTTGGGGTTGGAATACGTGTGGCGACGTGTTCCGTGAAAATGGCAATGTACCTGCATCCCCAACCAAACACTGCTACATTAACGTCAGGCTTTCTAGACGAGGAACTTGGTTGTGGACACTAATTGTCCTACTACCCAGCTGTGGGCGCCCCGAAGGTTTCCAAGCTCACGTACAACCATGATACTCACGTCGAACAACACATTCATGTCATATTGGCCGTCGCGCTGTGGCATCAACCGGGTCACCTTACTCGCTGCAGAAAACAGGGTGGGTAAGCAAAATCATGATACTGCTAACGCTTCCCTTCTTCCTCTTTCACATACTATTTCGTCCCCCTCCCCCACCCCACCAATAACATTCTCATTGTGGGTCCAGCACTTACGACTGATGAAACCGTTCGTCCCGCATCGGTTTTGCAAGCAACATCTGCGCGCGACCCGGCACGAAATCCTCAGGCATCCTAAAATTAATCATCAAGCCTGGCCGCCTTCAATGTCCACACTCCGAAGCAAGCAGGTCAACAAGCTGTTCTTGCTCTCACACTGTACTCGCTTGGCATGATATGTGCTGTGTATCAGAAACAAGAATTCAAAGCGCAATCACAGTGGTTTACCTGACCGCCCTATCACTCTCCACTCGTTTCCGGTTGCGCAACTCTGGCGATCCAGATTCTGCCGTGGTCGGATGTGCAGGGATTGTTATCGTCCCAAGTCACCTGGTGGAAGGATCTTCGACTCACTGTATACCCGTTGATAGTCGCCTCTGTGCGGTTCGTCTGGCATTGTCAGTGAGGGAGTCTCACAAGCGGGAAGTTGATCGATGTCTGTTTATCGTGTTTGCTTACTCTGACGCTGTCAAATGCATGTTTTGCGACATCCTGAATGCTTTGTTGCAGTGAGCTAGATGCTCAGCTATTGTTGTGGTTTCCGGAGATCCGAATGCACAAGTGTACATGCTTGGACAATCTGAGGCTCAATTAGGATGTCGGCACGGATTGGACCCGATACGTAAGGACAATGGTGAACGATTTCTTGAGCTGTGTACTGACCACAGGCTGTTCTTATACAGTACTAACTTCCGAAATATTCGACGACTAATGATGTATTCAAACGACGTGCCGGTCATGAACTCAAATTGATTACGTCGACATCAGTTACCGATGGTGCGAACTCATAACTGACAGCAACTTGTTTTGGAATGCGCTTGTGAATTTTTACTGCGCATTCGTCCGGGGTCGCTTCTCTTTCGTTTTCCAGGGCCTTGCAAGCTGCTTGATATCAAACCGGACAGTAGCACTACTTAAATCTCGGAGCAATATCCCTTCCGGTCCCGCCCATAACTTGAAGGGACGAATTATCAAGAGTTAGGTAAAAGTGACCATGAGAACCGCCCCAAAGCCAAGGAAATGGAAGAGGCCCAGAAACCCCGTAATGCCCGAAGTTTATCCCAGTTTCTCGGCGCAATTGGTCTCCGTAAACCTCCTGTGAGCGAAACCATCAAGGATATAAAGGAAGTGACCATCTTAAATAAAGTAGAGCGCCTTGACCGGTTCACCAAATACTGCGAACAACAGCTATCGTGACCTTCAGCTACCACTTATTTGAAGCCCACAGTTGCCATAGAACGCTGGACGGTGGACGTGGAACCCCGTATAGCCTTGGAGGTTTATGAATGCTTATCTTCTCTCAAGCGCCACCGAGCTTCTCACCCGGGTGACCTCCCACCCACAATATTCAAAGACTGGGGTGAAATACGCAGTCAGTGCTAGTCTGATCAGTTTGCCTCTACTTGAGAAAAGTGCCCCATACAAGTGGGGGGAGAAGTTGGTGATAGTGCCCATTTTCAAGAAAGAGGCTCGTAGTGAGCGTGCTAAGCACAGGAGGATCAGCTTAACCCCAGTCGTAACGAGACTACTGGCTTCACTTCTGCTTCGTCACGGTTACAGTTAGGGGGTACCCACTCTCTCTCTTCCTATTTAATTCCATGACCTAGCAGACAATGAAACAAACGCCGGAGGGACTTCAAACCCCTGATATTCAAGTAGCTGCTGATGGAAAACTTATTGGTCTTGAGTATGCAAACGACATCTTTCTTATCTTCGAAGAGAAGGTGCAGGTGGTCGTTGGCTTGTTCGCTGAGCTGGGCAATTTGATTGCAAACGTTTCATCACCAATCGAGATGACATCATCAGTGCGTTATTGTGGAGCGTAGTAGTGCGTAGCGGTGGGTTGGTGGTTGTGCGCTGGGTAGTGTTGTGCGTGTGTTAATATACGTGCTGCTAGCAGGGGATGACCTTTGGTCGCGATTAGTTGTTCGGTCGGGTGATTCCATTGGTTGCTCCGTTGTCCTGTATCCCCATTCGCCGATGCCCACGTGACCTTTGAGCTTGGCATCCCCTCCGTCGTAATCTGGTCGAAGCTAGATTGACCTTTGTCCCTTCCAGTCCTGGGTTGTGACCAGGACAACGGAGCAACCAATGGAATCACCCGACCGAACAACTAAGCGCGACCAAAGTTCATCCCCTGCTAGCAGCACGTTTATTAACACACGCACAACACTACCCAACGCACAACCACCAACCCACCGCTACGCACTACTGCGCTCCACAATAACGCACTGATGATGTCACCTTGATTGGTGATGAAACGTTTGCAATCAAATTGCCCAGCTCAGTGAACAAGCCAACGACCACCATCTACGATACCTGAGCTACCAACATTTTCCTCTATAGAAAAGGTGCAGGTGTTTTGGATGGACTGACCAAGGTCATCCGGTCCTACGGTGGGTGCTTTGCACCCATACAGTGTAAGGTTATGCTGGTGGGCGTGCAACAACTGAGAACACCACTTACAATCCACGAGGAGGCACTTGAAGTTGCCGAGCGTTTTACGCACTGTGGAGGTTGTATTAATTCTGATTGTAGTGTGACAGATGAGGTCACTGCACGAACCTGCAAGGATCGGGTTGCGTTTGCTAATATGGTATATCCCTGAATCTCAGGGGACGCGTGTATCGGGCCACAGTACGGACTGCTTTGTTGTATGGCTGTTCGGGCAGCGGAACTGAGAGGTCTTCAAGTGTTTGACTATCGTTGTCACAGTACCTTAGCTAACCATCGATTGCCGAAGAGGGTGCTGTTTTCCGTGCCCAGTTCAGAGGTGGCCGACCCTTGACCGGGCAAAAGGGCATGGAAGTGATTGTGAAACCTTTCAGTGATGTCGTCGCTACTCGCCTACCAGGATGGGAACCGTGTGTTCTCTATTGCGCCTAGTTAGAGACACTGGAAGATATGGCTGCTAGTCGATGTCAACGGCGTTCGTGCAGTCAATTTCTATCTTGATTTCCTGAATGAGTGTCTTGAAGTATAGGCACCTCGGAATGATTGTAGTAGGATAGCACTATGTCCCTTCTCTGTTCACCTTGGTTCTTTTCCTAACAATAAGTCTTTCAAATAAATCATGACTATATGGAAGGGAAGCGTCAATGTTGAACACTGATGGCATGTTGTCCATGTTGATGATGACGATGGTTATCCTAGTTTCAAGGTGCGCTTCCGCCGCAAGCGGATGACCTTTGTGTGCACAGGCCCGATCGATATTGTCCAGGCAGAATGTTTCCATCAAATGCACGCTATTTTAGGTGTACACTTCAAAATTATAGTGAATCGCGGTAACCACCCCGATAGATCTGCGCAGTGATGCATGAAGCGGGTTTCCAAGCATGCAACCTCAACTGAACCGATACACGACATGTGAGCTGGTTAATCTGAGCACATCATATGTTAGTTTGTCTTACCTATATCGAAATCGGCTGCGCAGCTTAATAGATACGATTAACGAGGATCGTGATTGGCAAATAAATGTTCTATTTAAATTTTATTCTGATAAGATCACCTAGTTATGTGATTTATCTATTGTGGAAGTTTTCGTCTGCTCTGTGAGCTGAAACTACTGTATCAATCTGCAGTCCGGTCTCCCAGCTAACTGGAGAATGCTTACGTTTGCAACTTTGAGTGTCTTCGTCATCACACAAGTTCTTTCGGGACTGAATGTAAGGTTCCCACTCCGTCGGATGGTTATGAGTTCAAGTTAGTTTAAGACCGCCTATTTCCAAAGTTTGCATTTCAAAATGACTACGTTCGCAAAGTTATCTATCCAAGGATGAGCCAAACAGGCATAAAATCGGTGGAGTGATTCGGTCACAAACAAGAAGGCATTCTCTACCAATTGGAGAAAGCTGTGACCGATTGGCAGTTCATCTTTTCAGAAACGTCTGGAAAACAACCTGTCGGTTTATCGTTGTACGTCGTTTTGTTGTTGATACAACATCTAACGTACTGGTAAATAAATAGCCCACTTCGGACACTGTATTCTTTCTGGGTTGTGTGACAGTTAAGAATGATGAGGAATTTGACACTACTGCCTACTGGGTACAGGTGCAGGTCAGGCCATCTTAAAGCAATGTACGTTAGCGTTGCACCATCAATTTTTAGTCAGGTTTGGGCACTGCGTACCGAAGAAGTCGATTAACCAGTGGTTGAAAATGAAGGCAAAAGGGACTTCAATAAAATGACAATCCGCTGGTGCTGATTAGACAGTAATCAGGTCTCATTGTGGGGCGGATTGGCGTGACATTCGTTCCCGATAAGACAGAAGCAGCTCAGTTTATTCGAAACGACTGACGAAGGAAAACGTTATGCTCAGTGTTAGTGCCATTGGAAGATCGCTTCTGGATGGGAGGGAGAGGAGTTCTTACTGCTGAACCAGTAAACTTTCCACTATACTATATTATCACATTTGGGGTCGCATTGGAACAACTGAAAGTGAATTCCTCACGAATGCCGTGCCCAAGGGTGCGAAACGCTCACTGAACCAATTTTATTGGAAGGGAAAGTTAGCATCCGAGTCAACGAGCACAACAGCATCACTATTCATTTGAATATATCGAGCATTTAAAGTACACCTTAAATGTTTTTCCATTTTTCCCCTATCGATCAGTTTCTGGATGAAATTTGACTTGCGCTCGATCTTACTCAATGCGAGCACTAAGTGTGATGAAAAAAACATATGAATCATTGTTATCGAATACTTGGCTGCAAAAACTCAGGAACTCGCCAACCCAACAGTGAACGAAAATTCGTTGTGCAGCAGATTTCATTCACAGGCTCCAAACAGGGTGGAACGCCTAAGTGACTGGATAATTACCAGCGGCTGCTAAGATCGACTTATTACTCCATCACAGCTGAGTTGGTATGTCTAAATGAGTTTCTGTATAGCATTTACTAAGTGCCGCAGTCCACCTACAGAAATCGCGACTGTTTCATACTGACATGGAGAACGTTCGTGGCCTTTTCACATTATGGATTTTCATTCAAACCAACCGTATCGTATTGCTGTTCAGTCAATAACTGCCGCTAAATCACTGACTCCTGTCCAGAAGCGATGGCTCAGGTATGTTCAGCGTGTGCTGATGGATTAGTGTTACCACACACTCAAATCGCTATGCACTCCGGCGCAGAGTAGAAATTGACTAGAGGTCAATTAGATGACAGCACAAACTCAACCTTGTGTGGACAGAGAGGCGTGGTGCAATCAGAAGTATCAGTGAATAGGACAGGCCAATGTGGTTCGGCATGCACAGAAGTTGCCCCTGTTACTCCGCAAACCGGGACCTAAAAGGCCTTCCGTTAGCTGGCTGATCAAATATAGTATTGGAAACGTAATTCATGATAAATATCAGCCTCTAGAACGCTGGGGCAATAGACCCAACAGCACTTTGTTGACCTATTTGCCCATTGGCTGTTTCTTTCATTCGACCCGCTCATGGTTTTGGGCTGCCTACTCTCTTCCTTTATTTCAACATTGCCACCGACTTTATCATGAAATGTACACTTCAAGAGATAATGAATGTAGGTATCGAAATCATGACTGGATATAGGTTAATGAACTTGCGTTATGTGGGCAATATCTTTTTACTGCTTGAAGATCATTAGTTAACTCAAAGTACTTTAAACAGATGGTGAAGCGGTCACATATTTTGGCATGCACTTTACACGGTTTTACTTCAGGACTCCTCAGCTTTTGCTCCTCTGAAACCTGAGTTTGTTTATTGGTTTATATATGTTGGCTGCACAAGCCGCAGTCGTGTCCTAATAAATAAGAGTTATGCACGAATGAAAAAAGTTGCGGGCCGAACTGTGTCAGGGAAAAGTATTTTTCTGAAACTAAATACTGGTGCAAACAAAGCAACTGTAAGAGCTGTTCTGCTTCATGTTTGTGAGGTTTGGTCCATCCGATCCGAAGACCCGAGACATCTTCGAAATTTCGACCACTGGTGTCTCTGCAACATAGCAAGAGTTGGCTGGTTGTGGTGAGTATACAATGAATTGTTGCGTAAGCCCATGTATTACGCATGCCTAGCCACCGCATACTCATGAAAATGTTGCATGCGGTTCTAACCACTGCTGACAAACTGCTCAAGAGAGGTAGATCATGAAGTGAGAATGCAAAACGGAAGGGTTTACAGTGAGACCAGGTGGTTTGGAACATTCGCTCCTTCAGGGCTGAGGTTCACGTGATCTTGCTCTCAGGTGATTGAAAAGCCTGAAGGACATAGCTCCCAGCCGACCCTGGTGGTGTGCACGCGGCCCTTTCCTAACCGGATTGTCTAGCTAACGTTTGCCCTGAGTTTGCGCTGGCCCATGTCTTGACTAGTTCGAAAAGGAAGCTGGTGGCACCTAATCTCCATATTATGCTCAGATTTATTTACTTTAACGCTATTCAAAGTTGTAGGCACCCTATTCTTGATGGTCTCCCTCAAGGGTTTCTTCTACTTTCTCATCACCTTTCACTAAGGCTTTCTTCTGTCACGGCAGTATCGCAGTTGGGCGCGTGTATTACTGGCGTATTGCTGTCAGTAATAATAATAATATCTGCGATCTAGTGGCAACATGAGTCTGTATGGACTACCAAGGCGCGTCGTTGATAAGAAGAATCGGGGCATCGCTGAACAACGGCACATTTGACTTGCTACACTCTCATTACCACACCTGTCGCGAAGCAAACGCCCTGAGCTGCGTGATCACTAAAGAAAATCGGAAGGTGGAAATTGGAATTTTGTGGAATTTGGTCAAAAGTGTGTGCGATAGTCGTATTTTGGTTAATACGAGTAAATGCCTTAGCAGCTGTAAACCAAGCGACTGTCCACATTATCTATCCAGGATCATTCATAGTAGTTAGAATCCCATAAACACTGCCCATCGTGAGCGCGTCTTACTGAGTTCTAAATCAGACGGATTACGCATCTAATTCACCTGTTTACCACCCACCTGTGTACCAAATCTTATAGCCTACGTACCAGTGTGACCGGGAGCTTGATCATTGTTCACAAAAATAGCCGTCGAAGAACATATTATTATTCGTTTTCGTCCTCATCGGTATTTCGAGTCTGAATCTTTACGGTGCACTTCGAATTCTCCACTTATCCTAATTAGTGTTAAGAATTCACGCACTGAACCTCGGTCAAATTAGAAAAATTTATTGCATTCTATCCATAAAGAGGTTGTAGGTACCTGAACGCGTTCATAAGCCACGTGGCATCTAGCTTGATGCCCATCGGCGAAGACATTTATCATTTTGACTTTGTCTGTGCCGCACGCAGAACGAGTTTTCGGGCCCATTGGCAATTCTCTGAGGATGACAAATCTCGATGACAAATCAGCGCTGTTTTTGAGGCTGGAAATGTGACGCTTCCGCCTCACAAAACTCTTGGTTATTGATCAACTCATCGCAAACTTATTGGAAGAAACCTAAAGTTGATATCGTCCTAAGGATACCGAAAGCCCTGAAAGAATCCCAAACCTTCTGCCACTGGAAGCTGTTTCCGAACCGTATATCACAAATATGGTATGGAAGAAAAGAGCCATTCGGGAGCGGAAACTCTGAGGAGTAATCTACTCTGCAGCTCAACTACTGTGGACACTGCTCGCCGTTATACCGAGGTAATTAGAACGAGAAGCTGATGCAACGTACAAAGCTTTGCAAATTTCATCAAGATTTTCGGGAATGTCTTGAAATGATATCCACCCCCGGTTAATAGTTTCTCCTAAACAGGAAACAACTGCAGTAAAAGACCACTTTCCAGTAGGGGCCTACTTTTGGAAGGTTACTTTACTTAGATGAACTTGATATATTGTGATCTAAATAACGATATTTCAACTTTTCAACTTTAAGAGGTGAATCATGACAAAAGCAGTCAAATGGTTCATTTTTTGAACCAGACTATGAAAAACACTGGCGTCGCTCGTTCTCTCAGGTTTAGCGCCATGTCCGGTGACTGCGAGCATACTTTCAAGCAGTTTAGAAAAGATTAATGACCACGTCAAGTTTCAGTGTAAAAAAATTAACTCGTAAATCGAAAATTAGGAAAATATTTGGCTTTGGGGTTGATGTTGTAACAAGACCGCCGTGACTAGTCCTCAGAAACGATTTCGGAAAGTGTGCTAAACGTCAACAATTCTGTGTTGTTGAATTTTCATATCCGTTCGCCCTTAAACCGACTTCATTCATGAAATGTTTTCACGTTTTCACGAACTTTAATTAGTCCGATTTGTAAGGTGACCTAACTTGCTTACCAGAATAGACTGGCGACTTGAGTACTTCAAGCGTCAGGTCAACAGGGAGCGGACGATGCCAATCAAAACTATAGATTTTCCACACATTCAGAAAGATAGTGAATGACTTCCACGCGAGTTTTGCATTCATGCCTGTCGAGAACACTTTGCTCTCATATCAATTCCCATATCACGTGGCATCGTTCGAAGCTTTTAGGTAGGAATGTCATTCATTGACTTCGTCACTGGCAGTAGATTGTCCAGCTGCGTAATGCTTCACGCCAAAGCTGGAATAACTAAACTCCTTCCTGTCCATCATTAGACCCTATCGGCGATGCATCCACTCAACACCGTGGTTCGAACTCTGATATTCAAGTTACCCGGATTTTTGTTATCACTTAGGGTAATTCATATTAATTCCTTCTCAGACTACCCGGTGCATACGCGTCGATGTTACCCACGTATTGTGCCTATGCGGTTGTGTTCACAGACTGACCAACGCACATGATGGTTCTATTCATGATTCAGTGTCCAGCCAGAGGCCACCAGTAGGCGACCTATTCTGGGTACAGGACAAAACGCAGTTGATGTGAACTCACCAGAATGGTTGCTCCAGGGTAGAAGGATGACTTTTCAAACGCAAATGACGTGAGCACGAATCCTACAAATCCCGCAACCACCACCAACACAATACACTTGTCGATTAGTTAGAACACTCTCCGGATAAAGATACGATCCTCTTCAAGGGAACATTCATGAGAACAAGAAGTTAGGCTATGCATCCCATTAACTTTCACATTTCCCCTTCGAACTTTGATCTTTAAGGTCACTTGTGACAGCAGTTGACTTTACAATTTCCTGACCTAATTCACCCTCGCCCCAGTTTTCCACCACAGTTCCATTTAGTTTCTCTGAGCTGAGTCATCCCAATTCTAATTCGTCATACCTACCTGAACACCAAGGTCGACATCGATTGGAATGCAATACAAATCTGCGACGTTGTCGTCACCTGCAGTGACGACTCGAGGAGTCTAATTCACCAAACCCAACTCCTGAATGTTTGCACGCAAGTGTCACCATATATAAAGATAGATAGCATTTGGTTTGTTGAATACTCTTAAAGTCTGGCGAAGCGCTTCAGACGAAAATATTGCGTTACGCTAAACAGACGGAAAATCCTAAGTGGTGTAGTAACCATTTTGTCTGCATGTGATATGTATCCGACGCGTTTTGCCTCCATTGTATAGCTTGCTTGTTTCACCATAACCAACCCCAAGGGAACTATTACAACCGCCAACATACATGTTTCAGTCACACAGCAACTGTTTCAGACCAGCCTCTTATACTAGAAATGAACAAAAGTCGCTCACCACTGGTACTCATACGAAGTGTACCGCTGCTGCCTACCTAACTCACCCACTTAACTGAATACAGAAGCTAAAGTTATGCGCCCGCCGCCTAATGATCACACTGATACTTTTGGTACCGTTGAAAGAGCAATTGCTACAGCTTTTCATTGACGGCCAAGCTGACTAAAGAGTAATTCACAGGCTGGGTCACTTTTTCTCCCCAACTACCGACTAAAAGCGGTGTCCCCGGTGGTGTCACTTTTCCTATTTTTGTACGCAACGTATGGGTCCACCCCTGGCTTTATCTTGTGCAGGTCCGGTGACGACATCGTGGCTGGCTGGGGCTATCGAGTATCTGGAACACATCTACACATTTATTGTTATAAGCTCTACTGAAGGAAGGTATTCGCTGATCAATAAAGTAGATCAGAAAAAGATGGGGACTCTGTGTAAAGCCACTTAGTTTTTGTGGGTAATGACCGTCCCCCTTCGTATTAAAATAAAACACAGTAAATAAGGCAGAAAAACACTTTATAGTCTGGAAAGAAGTTAACAAATGCATATGACGTTTGTGTTCCTAGCAATTCAATCAAAACTACTGAGATCTATTGTTGAGCCTCTTGAGCCAGTTGACGAAAGGCAGACAATGCAGCTTCATGACGAGCGTCCTCCAGGGTACGGCCTGAAGCTCGAACGACAATCCCGTGAATAGGGTCGGCGGTGGCACCGTGGGGATCAACTGTGGCCGGTGACAAACTGCCGCCAATCGATAAAACTGTGTTGTACTGATAAGCCTCCGGTGACCGTTCCTGTAAAGCAACAGGGGTTGAAATTAGGGCCAAGAAGACCAAGATAGAATGGATGAAAGTGTAAAAAAATAAGAAAACGTAAAACTCCGCCAAGTCAGAAATGGTTTTCGGATATGTAGCAGAGGCTCAAATAGGTCGAAAACAGGTCCAGTTGAAAAAAAGCAACCCGAGGCGAGATGGTCGACGTATCTATCGCTCTTCAATAAAAAATAGACTATACTGAGAAATAAAGGGATCGAAGGAATCTATTTTGGGGTCTATTATACAAAGCGAAGTTAACCCATCCTG
This sequence comes from Opisthorchis viverrini, assembly GCF_000715545.1. Classification (NCBI taxonomy): domain Eukaryota; kingdom Metazoa; phylum Platyhelminthes; class Trematoda; order Opisthorchiida; family Opisthorchiidae; genus Opisthorchis; species Opisthorchis viverrini. Next base: position 800,381 of record NW_008751894.1, on the reverse strand, counting down.
AAAAGGAACGAGCTATTACAAAGTCATATAGACCTACAAATGCAGCCTGCAATCAGTAACTGGCAGGTCACATGAACCGAGGCTGCGTGGCTCCAGGACATGTGAGGTCATCATAACCACCCTCATAGACAGTATGACATCAGTGATACTTCGCTGCCTTACAGCAGTGATTCATTTGAAAGCCCTATTGTGAAGAAAAGAACAAAGTTGGATAGATAAGGGACTTAGCGCTACCTTACTACAGTCATTCCTGGATGCCTACACATCCGAACACTCAGCCAGGCAATCTGGTTAGAAATTGGCAACAATAACGCCACCGAAATCGATTAGCAGCCTTCAATCAGGCAGTACCTTTCTGGAAGGGAGGCAACACTGACAGCACTCAGACTTCTCGTAATCCCTTTCATACCCGTCTACTAGGTCACCTTGGCTTCCTGTGTTCACCAGACTTCACGGTTCGTTCGCACGTTCACTTTCACTTGACATCTGACGATCGTCACGTCAAGTTAGGTTCAGGACCGGAGGGGATATCTCTCCGAGACTTATGCTCGAGATTTAAACCACCATTCGATTTGATATCCGGTGCTTGAGTGAGCCTGGTGGCGACGTACCACAGGCAAAACTCCCAGGCAATCTCATCCTAGTAAGAATTCAAATCTGAACGTGGACCGTTCGGTTGAGACTCTAGAAGACGATTCTGGTAAGTTCGTCCAACATCCGTGTCTACCAGTCTTTCAGTTGCCGGGTGATTTTCCCTCATCTCACGCGGCCCTCGAAAATGAAGCGAGAAGCGGTTCCAGATAAGTGCGTGGTCGGAATCTACAGATGCATTCCAAGACGACCGGCAGTCAGTTAATGGTCCGTGCCATCGGTAACTGATTGCGATGCGATCAATGTGAGTTCGTACCGAGACGTCTTTGGATGATACCATGTAACCAGACGACTACGGCTATTTCGGAAGTTTCTACTGCATAAAAACTGTCTGAGATTATTACACAGCTGTAGCGCCGTTTCGGTGCCCAACTGCCATGCCACCAAAAGGCTAGTATACTGCCCAGTCGCCCAAACCTAGACAGGGGAACTCAAGAGGCAGAGGTCGGATCAACATACAGCTGAGGCAATCGTTCACCATTGTCCTTACGTATCGGGTCCAATCCGTGCCGACATCCTAATTGAGCCTCAGATTGTCCAAGCATGTACACTTGTGCATTCGGATCTCCGGAAACCACAACAATAGCTGAGCATCTAGCTCACTGCAACAAAGCATTCAGGATGTCGCAAAACATGCATTTGACAGCGTCAGAGTAAGCAAACACGATAAACAGACATCGATCAACTTCCCGCTTGTGAGACTCCCTCACTGACAATGCCAGACGAACCGCACAGAGGCGACTATCAACGGGTATACAGTGAGTCGAAGATCCTTCCACCAGGTGACTTGGGACGATAACAATCCCTGCACATCCGACCACGGCAGAATCTGGATCGCCAGAGTTGCGCAACCGGAAACGAGTGGAAAGTGATAGGGCGGTCAGGTAAACCACTGTGACTGCGCTTTGAATTCTTGTTTCTGATACACAGCACATATCATGCCAAGCGAGTACAGTGTGAGAGCAAGAACAGCTTGTTGACCTGCTTGCTTCGGAGTGTGGACATTGAAGGCGGCCAGGCTTGATGATTAATTTTAGGATGCCTGAGGATTTCGTGCCGGGTCGCGCGCAGATGTTGCTTGCAAAACCGATGCGGGACGAACGGTTTCATCAGTCGTAAGTGCTGGACCCACAATGAGAATGTTATTGGTGGGGTGGGGGAGGGGGACGAAATAGTATGTGAAAGAGGAAGAAGGGAAGCGTTAGCAGTATCATGATTTTGCTTACCCACCCTGTTTTCTGCAGCGAGTAAGGTGACCCGGTTGATGCCACAGCGCGACGGCCAATATGACATGAATGTGTTGTTCGACGTGAGTATCATGGTTGTACGTGAGCTTGGAAACCTTCGGGGCGCCCACAGCTGGGTAGTAGGACAATTAGTGTCCACAACCAAGTTCCTCGTCTAGAAAGCCTGACGTTAATGTAGCAGTGTTTGGTTGGGGATGCAGGTACATTGCCATTTTCACGGAACACGTCGCCACACGTATTCCAACCCCAAACCTGGAGGACCAGGAGACCGTGTGTTTCAGACCTCTAACCACTGACCAACCTGGTATGAGAGACTGTGAATGTCGCGCAGATAACCCCCTCAATGAGTTACGGAGATACACAAATCGTCACCCACAATAAGCCCCAGTCACTTGGTGATCGTGAAGGTGTCAGCCTAACTTTGACGGAAGTAGTATCCGGAAGACCGCCGGTTAGAATGGTGCTCAGGACCCGTATTACCCAACAGCGGTTCAAATATGGTAGTCAACACTGGACCCGCAACAAGAGATTGGTACATACTGCGATGTGACGATTTGTTCACCTCCACAACTCACTCATCCATACTGGGAAGTGTACATGTGATACTCAGAGGTTGTTGGGCGAGATGGCTCAAGTGGTCAGACTGCGAATTTACTAACCGGAAGGTCCGTGGTTCGAACTGGACTTCCCCTGTCTAGGCTTGGGCAACCTGGCAGCACCCCAGCCCTCGTGCTTCCTCTAGATGACATGGCAGTTAGGCACCGAAAGGGTGCAGTCAGAAGTTCTAGTTTTATTCTATGCACCGTTTCAGACCTGTCAATAATAGTAAACGCGACCAAAAAAACATCAAGGTAACGACTTTTCCAAACAAAAAGGGATTTCGTTGGTGTCTCAGTCGAAGATACCTACCGAGCCGTTCAAACTGGATGGTGGTGCTTGATCCACAAACTGACAAGGAACTCGTAAACGTTGACAAAGTGATATAAGCAGACGCGCGGCTGTGGGCGAACTGGAAGATTTCAGTGAACTAGCACTGATTGACTTTGTGGTCAAAAACACTTCTTCCAAGTAGAACACAGCCAGTTGGGCTAGTAGACGAAGATTGGAGCGCGAAGGAATTGGAGCTGCTGTGTCTGCCGACTGCATTGAGGTTAATTCGGTGATACACATGGGGTCGGATGAGGAGTTGGAAATCACCACAGCGCAGGTGTCGCGGTTGGCCAGATCTGAGCAACTTCGTGTTCGTCGTAGAGACCAACATCGACCAATAGTTTGGGCTTCCTTGGATTCTAGATGGGGAGAGAAGGAACATCAGGTGGGAGAGGTTCTTTCAATTGTTGTACATTTTGGTGGAGGCTCCAAGGCATACGTTGACTGAAGTTGGTCAAGCTAATTCACGGACCTACGGCAAGTCAAGACTAGAATGTAATGACAAACCTCCACAAACAAATCCACAAACCTCCACACAAGAACTCGCGTCACCTTGAGCACCACATTATAGAAGCGAAAGTTAACAATAGGGGCGAGATGGCTCAGTGGTAACAGCACGAATTTGCTGACCGGAAGGTCCGTGCTTCGAACCCGACCTCTGACTCTCGACTTACCATGTCTAGGTTTGGGCCACCGGGCAGTATCCCGGTCCTCGTGATTCCTTCTTGTAGCATGGCAGCTAGGCACCGAAAGGGTGCTACAACTGAACGACGCCATGAATACCCTGTTGCGGCGAGCAACGACAATGGCAAATTTTCAGCCATCCATCGCTTCCGATTACGACCCGCCTTCAGAATCTCTTTGAGGTTGTAATACTAGTCAAAGGCTAAGTTCAAATAGTCTATCCTGTCAGTCAGCAAGTGATGCCCTAAACGAGGGTGCAACTGCTACACCAGCCTCATCGATCTTACGCACAAGCGTGGGTCAAATAGATGAACTTCACACGCCGATACCTGCACCACCTTCAGCAAGGGTTCTCCGAGCACATACGTCGTTTCATCACAGCCAAAAATAGAGAGAAAACATGCAACAACGCCAAGACTTACCTGACCAATGTCCGATTGGCGTATTGCTGAAGAAATCAGATGTAACATCCTGTTGTGAGTAGGAAAAAGGCAACGATATAAAAGAAGTCAATATGAGTAGGGAGTGAGACAACTCATGATGAGAGGATCACAAGCTTGACCTGATACTAACCACGAGGCTGCTGATTACTTTTCGAGGCAATCTTATAGTGTTGAGTATAGAAGAATTTGGCATAAAGTTCCAACTGAAGCATAAAACAGCATTTGTGCAGCATGTTCAGGTGAAAACCATTATAAGCAAGAGAACCAGGTGATATTCAGTTTAGTTTCTTATTAATACCAAGCTGATTTGCAAATAAGCGTATAACTCCAGTTACGTACAATTTTGTATTTACGTGAGAAATAAGGTTGGTGGAAATTCAGAACTAAGCCACAAGGGTAGTGAAACCGGCAGTGGGCTGCCGAATAGTTTTTAACACTCTTATATAGCTTCGGTATCTTGAATATCGTTCCAAGTGCAACATTAGACTGCCTTTGTGGAGCATATTTAGTTGAAGATAATCATTGGCTTACATCCATTTGAGTCTCCCGTTAACAGCAAACTTCGGTAACGAGCAATCCCACGAGCTGTCGTTAGTCGATGAACGACGGTTGAGACTGGCGTCGAGCTACCCTTTATTCAGATCCACGATAATCAAATTGAGAGGATTGATTTTTAGTTGCCTCACTGTAGCACATGATTTAGAACTCTTGTCTTGACGGATTTACCGAGAACGAGGCCTTCTAACAATGAGTCATTTTGATGAAACCAATACTAAGGAATTCAATTCATTTTTCGAACGGCGCAGTTGGCAGTGGTATTCGGTATCACAGTCTATCCGACCGCTTCACTTATTACATCTGGCGGTAGTCTATCAATCTTCACAAGGTCGGCTATCTCCGTGTCGGATAACACAAGTAAACTTGTGCCATAGCAGTTGAGCACTTATGCACAAAACGGTGAATACTAAGCTGGTCTCATCAACCATATTCCTCCATCGTAACTGCACGAACACCAAAGGAGGCACATCGTGGCGGCATCACAAACTTTGATAATTCGATGCGTGAACTATCCGATTGAGTGCACTTATATATTCTGGCAACCGAATGGAACACCTAACCACTTCATGCGCATCGCGCTCCTTGCCTATCCATTTTCACTCCACTCATCCTCCATGCACACTCATGAAGGTTCAAATGACATAAAAGACTATGCCTCTAGCATCACAGCAAATAACCTCATTAGGATCAGTCTCTCCTTCTCCCTCCTTCGGCATGTGACGTGGTTGGTGGAAGGTATGCGACTTGATCACATACTCACAAACTGTTTTGATTTGTATGGTGTATAAAGAAGAACTCGTCTCAGTAGGTTCGACCATTCGTTTGTTCTCTTTCACCCTACACTCTCCTTCTGACTGTCGTCCTTTTATCTGAAGGGTGAACCTCGAACCTCATACGACCGGAACGCGAACGATAATGTGCGTACGTACAGTGAGCATCCTTTGGGGCCGAGCAAACAGATAAAAGAGGGTCGGTGTTAACACAATCCTAGGAGTAGGTAGTTATCACACGTGGGCAGGTGGACGCCTCCAAATTAAGGGTTGGTGCTCGTCGTGCAATCTCTGCACACTTCAGGGATTAAGTATCCATATTACTTAACTGACTTGAGCTTAGTACAGGTTGACGATGAATTGGCTCAAATCAGGGTAAAACGAAATAGATCTGTCCCAAAGTTGACGCTGATTCACATGCTAGAATTCACACCCTAACCGAATCGTGCGTAAAATAAAAGGAAAGATCTGCTATGTGGCCTTGAGGTAAAACACCTGTACCTGAACAGAACACAGAGGTACACCTGCGAATGCAACCTAAACAACCTCTGGGAAGCTAAAAGTAGAGAAGCAATGGCTGCACACCAAAAATGAAGACAGTTAGTAATAGGAGAACCAGCCCCAAACGTAAATGGACTACACAACTGCCAATGGAATAACGTTTTTCGATGAGACAGATTTACTTGGTTGTTCTTGAACTGCCTCTGACAGACAAGTTCTACTTTTAGCATCACTTTTTGGCCCGCCTGGAACTTTCCAGACTTTAGAGCTTTAGAAACAGCCCTTTTTCGGCTGCTTATGCCCTGCATGTACGGATCAGTGTTCAATAGATCACCTGATTCACACACTCATTGGCTTTCTGGTTTGGCTAAGCGCATCAGGCTATCAAGCGGCTATCCAGACTAGGGTTCACGGTATTAAGGCATTCAGAAAACTGTGTCCCACAACAGGTAGAAAAAGACGACAGCAGACTGACGTTTACCACAGAATGAGATTCTGATATCGTCTTCCAAAGCGAGGAAGTGCTGGATGACTTCGACTTCGATGAACGGTTCGATCGGCTGAAAAGCAAAGAGTGAGCGTCTCTCATTGAAACCGATCAAGCAATGAATTGGGCGAGTACCTAACCAAAAAACATGACCATGAATCATGATGCTCTAATAATCACTGATATGTTGACGGATTAAGTGACAAATGGTGCATAATGCGATCCACCAAATAAATGAACCACCATCCAGGACGATACTTACTATTTATTTCCCTTCTACGAAGAGTAAGAGGGAAACATAAGTAGCAGTACTACAGTAATCTATGTGTGGTTGGGATTAGCTCCAGTTACGCGTTATTACTTTTTTGCTCAACTCCTACTTGTGAACTGGGAAATCTGCTTGAACTACTACACAAGGCGCTATGGTACCATCTAAAGTCCTTGAAAGTAAAAGAATAAAAGTGTTAGCAAGAACTGCATTAGTATCGAAGGCACACCCGGATAAATATCTGAGCTAACTGAATGAACGCAGCCAAGTCCACTGCAGATAAACTTACCGAGAACCCATCTCGCAATACCTAATTGGACAGGTCAGTCGATCGGATGTCAATCGTTCAGCTGAACGCTCCTTCGGTTCATAAATGCCATGCCACCCGAAGGAAGCAAGGGGGCTGAGGTACTGCCAGGGTGCCCAAGCCGACACAGGAATATTCGAGGTTCCGAGGTTGGTTTCGAACCATAGACCTTCGGGTTAGCAAGTTCGCGCCCAAACCACTGAGCCACTCGATCAGATGTGTCACAGAGAGATTTTTGGATATGCTTACAAGCATTGGTTTACTTATGACAACATTAATTGATTTATACGACATCCAGTACATTAAAATAGCATTCATTAGCTAATACTCATAGTGAAGGCCAATGATCCCTTAATTGACAGTTTCAGGCTGTTGACTAAAAAGTACGCGCCGGACGGCTGTGAATTCAAATTGGAATGTGGGATTCTAGTCCATCTGCTTGTGGACAACTTTCACTACTACTAACAGTAAAGGTAGTATATCCTGTTTTCGTTGAAACAAGATTAAGCATGCGGACATGCGAGAACTTGAACCCAGATCGTCAAAACAGAAGACCACGGTGCCACCCAACGGGAAGAAAGGAAGCGTTCAGCCATTAGCCGGAAGGTCGCAGGTTAGATACTGTCTGATTTTCGTGAGACGCTTATTGCTGACGACTCCCAAAAAGGATGAAACAGCTTTCCAGCATAGATGGGGTTGGATGAGAGGACAGAATCTCAATTGGGAAAGACATTGGCCAACCATTTGCTCAATTTGATAAACAGCTACTAACCCAATAAACGTTTAAGGAAACCTGCCCCTTCTGATTATTTCCATTCGAATTAGTCCAATCGCGAATTAGGGTATAGCTTGAGAACAGTGAAATTCGGGCATAAACAAATGTGGGAGTTTCATCCCGATTCTATTGTTCCACTAATCTCTGCACCGAAACCGCTGAATAAAAAAAACCTACCTACAGGGAATACTTGATCCAGTCCCTTCGATTTCGTTATCAACAAGTTTACTGGTACTATGGCAATTGATGAATGATTTATCATCAATCATTGAAGCGCACTGCACGCTCAAGTACTGAGAGAATGCCTTGCCGAACGAGGGTTCTACCAACTAGCTCCTGAGCTGCAGAATACACCCATGCCCCGAAAATTCACAGATGCTTTGCCACACATCTACTTAATGAATTAACAGTTGGCATTTGTTGGCGCATTAGTGAGCCTTACTGATTAAATTCCGCAGCGATGTTGCTGTCATCCATATACCAAAAGGGTATTGGTGTGGAACTCCCAGGTGTCTCTTTGTTCACACTAAAAAAGATATGGAATACGAAAAGTAAAAACGGAATCCTATATTGAGACAGATCAATAATAAGTATAAAGACGAATAACGATAGATGACCCGTATGACCCGGTTTTAGCAGTAGGTTGGGTCGACTTGGAACATCCACCTTCGTCGTCACGCAGACAGACATTTGAACAGGTTGGCCCGTAAAATTTATGCAACGAGTACCGAATAGATGTATCATCCTCGATCATCGGCGGTCAAGTGTTGCATAATTAATTTTTCGATCACGAAAATAACCATCCTCGCAGTAGCCCCTGTCTTCGTACATAAAGTTTGGATAACTCAAACCCAAATTATGATGACTAGGATCATTCTTCCGTCGCTCTCCATCCGACTGATTAATCAGTAGACTCGTAAAAAGAGTTGCACTCCACCCCGATGATCTTATTTCCTGCTACTGTGCGAAGAAAAAAGGATCCCAACTGCACAAGTATACAGGACAAATGACAAGGAAAACACATACCACGATTGGTGACCGAATACTCTGAATGAACACCGAGGAACCGGGCGGTCCAATATCAACACATCATGCGTACAACTAAATTCCACGTGTCGTTGCTGAAACGATACGAAGAGCAGGAAGAGAGGTGACGAAAGTTGAAGCCAATATTTGATGTTTGTCGACGAACAATGACGAGGCTAAACAAGCAAATGCGGACTTTCGCATGAACCGATCACCAAATGACTGGTGCGATGTAGCGACAGCATAACAATGGAACGTAACTGACACTGTGTATAAAAACACCGGAAGAAACAAACCTGAGAATAGCTTTTAACGGATGGAACGCCGTCAGCGACGTCCTGGGAAGATGGATCTGGAGAACAACACAATAGAGATCGTTAGGACCAAGTCGGGCAGTGCAAGTCAAAATTGGAGACATTTATCAAAACGGTAAGGCCAATCAAATGTACTGTTTCCGAGAAGGACTCTTAGAAAAATTGGGGTGAAAAAGAGTCCGCTGGAGAGTACGCTGACTCGTGCGTAATATGGACTGAGAAAAGCGGGACGCCTATTTAGTATAAGAAGCGGAACAGTTGATTTCAGCCAGGTTTGGATACTGGTTAGATTGGTTGTCAAACGGAGAAAAAAAGCCATACGAAATAAGCTAGTTCATAAGACCGGGGAAACAACGAAAGGAGCGAGAATCAGTTTGTTTCCAAATGGATAGTACAAACTGCGGGACGAAGCCGTCACTAGATCGACCGAGACGCTCCACTTGTTCATCAAGGAATACAAAAGAGGCGTAAAAATCTAAGCCGTATTATTGGGTTGAGTAGGGATGTGCTCGGATCCCGAAAAGCTCATTTACACGTGTCCCTTCGTTCGTAGTAGGACTCAATAGGTTAGCGTAGAAAGAAACGACGCGCGATCACTGATTAGAGATTTCACGCTGCGGATTATAGGAACGCTTGCTGACCGGTCTGTACAGCTGATTTGCTCGGTCCCAATAGGTATCAAAAGCCTCTCGGGGTTCAGTTTTTCAGGGCCTAATTATACCATCGTCATAACTTTCGGTAGATCTATCGAGAGCCCACCGAGGATAGATGGTTGTTCATCAAAAGTAAGACTACCTAAATAAGTAAACCGTTGGTTGAAACAGTTTCCATCTGACCCAAAGCGTCTGGTTTCGTATGAACTCATTTCTACGTAGACCACAAGGGAGTCAGAAACCAGCTGACTATAAGTAGTATGAGGGATAAGGTAAGTGGACAATGTGGTAGCAACCGTTTTATAGGACAAGAGATGGCTTACTGATGAAAAAATCTTTGGCTTGACCCCACTTTGCACTTTTTGGTTGCTGTAGCCTATTCGGACATTATTCGGATATTATGGTTGTCTTCGATTGTTATTCCGGTTGCCTGGTACTGTGTGTCAAAAGGTGTCCCAATTAGAGCCAAAGGAAAGTGGGAAGAAGCTAGTTGCATGGGTCATGGTAGTCTTCTCCATAACGGTTAATGATAGGAAAGCATGGCAAGTTATTTTTGGCGAACACCAGAGAGAAACTCACCCCCGTAATGACGATGTCACCTCGATTGGTGAGGAAACGTTTGCAATTCAACTACCAAGCTCGGCGAACAGCCAACAACCAAGCAGCACACCCAAGGTACCTATATTCCACAGCTTCACCAGCAAAACAGAGCCAGTGACTACCCTAGTATATGCTCGCAGTGATACGGAGGAGTAACAAGCAGTTAACTCATTGGCAGACAGATGTAAAAATATTCCAGGACGGGGCTAACATGACCCTCCGAGTAATTTGTATAGGAGGGAAGCCGTCATCGACCAATATCAGCGGTCGTTTCAACCCGGGTCGCTTGATCTGTGTAGCATAGCTATTAAGTCTTCCTCTTCTTCGAAACGGGCTTTACATACAATTGTGTTACGAATGTACGGGAGCGAAGAATTAATTTTGCTGACATGGATGATCATAATGAGCCGACGAATCTCCAAGTGGAATTCTCATGAGTACGAAAAAACCATGACAACAGATACCGTGACAAGAGGGGAGGGAAGAAATTGGAGAAGAGTTTGAAGCGCCTCCCTCTGTATAAACATCTTCCGGAGTGTGTTGTACCGAGCTGCAGTAAGTAGAACGTAACGCGCTTTGAACTTGTGGAGAATTCGGACGTTGGAAACCCAAGGCTTCCAGCATAACTTCGGCAGCCATTCTCCTCGCTAGACGCTTATTCCTCCCACGTGGTCCGACAGTCTGACGAGTACCAACCCGGACCTGGGAATAAACAACCACACCATTGAGTTCAGTGCGCAAGGGCGTTATGGTTATAGCAAAGAGGCAACCGCGAGTGTGAAAACAAAAGTGGTGTTCGACTGATATAGAAATAGATCAATTTATATAAATAAAGCCCTACTATTAGGACGAAACGGGAGGGCTGTTACCACCAACAATAACAGTGGTGAACATACACCTCAAAACACTCACTCAGACAATCAGAACGGAAGCACCATGAACGTCATTGACATCAACTAGCGGACACATATTGCACTGTCTCGTCCACCCATATAGACGATAGGACAGAGGGACCTCGTCCTATAAAAGGGATCTCATCGACAGCACCCACACGTTTCACAACCTCTGACAGCCCCTTCTGCATTTCATAAATTGCCAGCTAGTCTGCTCAGCATCATGAATTCGTCATGAAAAAAACGCCCTCAACGGTAGACGACCATTCGGTACACGGGGCACATGACCGAGTTGGTGAGGCCTAAAGGTTAACACACAATTCATAAGCTAGGTAGCTGCTTTCTTTCTCTTTAGACATACGTCCTGTCGCTTTCCTTCTTACACCGTCAAGTTTTCCCTCTTCTACCCTATCCCACCCGAATTTGAATACACTCTTCGCAGGTTCCAGAACCATGACTGACCATATTACTCGCCATGCGTCACACTTAGCTGCCGCCTCCGTACGTCCGACCTCAGCAACAACCCCAAACAAGTAGAAGTCTGTTTTCAAACCCCGAATACCTGTCTACGTAGCTGCCTTTAATGTTCACAGCACAACAGTTGACTCTTGCTCGCACGGTGAATTCCCTTTGCACTGATGTGTACTGTCTGTTAGAACCAAGGATACAGGACACAAGTACTGTGATCGAATGACCAACAAGGATACAGGACACAAGTACTGTGATCGAACTGATGACCCGATCGCTCTCTTCTAGGTTCCGGCTGTGAACCTGTGGTGATCTGTTGGCCACTGTAACCCAATATATCAGGGTGGGTGTTGTATTGGGTGACCGAGCGCAAGCATCTGTACTTGAATGAATACCCGTTGACAGTCGACTCTGCGCCGTTCGTTTGGCAGAAGATGGGGTCCATCGTACCGTTTTTGTGTCTGCTTATGCTCCAACTGACTGTAGCTCTGAGTTTTTAGCGACCTAGGTCATATTTTACAGCGGACTAAAAGCCCAGACATTGTTGTGGTTTCTGGTGACATGGACGCCCAGGTGGACAGACCAAGCGCCGCTGGGGCACGACTGGGTGGTCGTCTTGGACTGGACATAAAATGCACCGACAACCGAGATCGCCTGCTTCAGATGTGTGCGAAATACGGACTGTTTCTTTGCAGTACAACTTTCGTGAAGGGCGAGAATCGCTTGACAATGTGGTGGCCGACAAACGAACTGACCCTGAATCCAAATAGACCACATCGTCGTCAAATGTCGGCGGCGAGGTTCGATCACTGCTTGCCGCTCCATCTGGAACACCGGCGTAGACTCCGACCATGCATTTGCAGACCGTTACCTTTCATTGCCTTTTTCAGGTCGAAGCAATGTACGCACTAAATAGCGGAACACGTCTGTATGCTCGGTACCGTCAAAGGCAGTCCCACCTCAGGACTGCTGTTTCCCACCTCCAAACAATCAATACAGTACCACCTAGGCCTTCTGTGGAATGATAGCTGTACAGATTGCAACGACCGAAACAATTAGGACTGCGTTTTTTTCACTAAAACACATATCATGAACAGATCACACAGGACAGCTTACATCCATGGATTCATCCTACCTCCCAGGCGACTACCCCATGTGGTTGGGCTAACGTATCGTTACGTAGCTGTCAAATCGATGCTGCTGAGTAAAGATAAAGGTTGGCGGAATACCAAAGCTTCTTATTCCAGTGAGTAACATGTACTCACTGTAGTAGGAAACAATCATCCCGGAATGCATAGCTGTCCTAATTTTTTATGTGACAGCTGGACACAATGAAACTCTAAAAGCTTCCACTGCTTTCTTCAAAAGTCGGACGGCAACAACAGAAGCGAAATCGCCTGCCAACTTTGACGAGATCTGCCAAACACAGGATATCCGTTCTACGACACCCACTGTGTTACCTGGATACGTTTGTTCACAGATTAGTGGACAGGTGACTTACCTCATAAGCGAATTCAGGTGGTACATGGTGTGAAGTCATGCGTCCGCCGGGAGATGTCGAGAGAGATGTACCGTCGTGGACCAACACATACACCGGTCGACCAAGTGCCTGCGCTAAGCAGAAGTAGTCCAGCCGCTGAACCGGATTCACATCTTGACCATAGGCTGGATTGGTGCGGTCCACCTTGAACTGAGATCTAGCCTAAAACAAGTATGTGATTCGGTGGCTGGCTTACCTTGGTCGGTGGATTCTTCGACCTGGGCTTCATAAACGGATGTCTGCTAGGGAACGGGCTTGGGTAGCTTTGGTATTCCGGTTTATCATGCACTGTTTGCTGAATCAGGCGGTCAATCATCAGTTTGGCTGCACTAGTTCGGGCCATGACCTTCGACTTTCCAATGCACTCAACCGTCCCGAGGGACGGTACTGAACAGATACACTGATAAAATGCCTTTGCTGTACAAGTCTCATCCAATGTATCGTCCATGGGAGTCCAGAATGTCTGTGAATAGCAGTCACCGTGTTGAAGATATGTCATGAACTGATATGATTGTTCTTGAGGCATAAACAAACTGAACTACCCCGAAGTATAACAGTGACTGATCATGCAAACAGTAGTAAAGTAAATGAGTGAAAAGCGAACCAGAAATGAGCGGGAACGAGTGAGATTTGAAAGTTAGACACTGTACTCACGAACTTGAGGCTTTTGTATTGAAAAGAGATAATAATCGAAGAAATCCAAGTGAAATAAAACTGCTCCCAAAGTCGAACAAACAGCTTGATCAGATAAGCTTTTTTAATGGAGAGCTGTAAGAAGTTTTCAACCAGTCCCCAAAAGATTATACGAACCCCAATCACAGATCTCACAATCGCACCGTTCTAATCTACTCCGGTGTCCGCTCATTGTAAGTCACAATGGAGTTAATGTGGGGTCCGGAAAAGTCACCCGTATGCGTAAAGTATTTGTTGTGCATGTGCGATCCAAACTATCTTTGAATGAATCATTAGTGAGCACCAAAACGGTAGCGCACTACCAACGAGTTTTAAAAAATCTTAGAACGCGCACACTTCTGTTTTTTTCTTGCTCTGATTGTCACAGCCAACAGGAAACAACGAGTACCCCTTGATTGTCAGACTTCTTTTGGCATGCGCCTCGCACCTTCAAAGTGCAAAGTCATTCTCTAGAACGTGCCATCTGCCGACATACCCCTTACAATTCAAGGAGAACCACTGGGGATTGTGGAAAACTTTACATACCTCGGTAGTTGTATTAGCTCTGACGGAAGTGTGTCTGATGAAGTCAGTGCAAGAATCTCAAAGGCTCGAATCACGTTTGCTAATTTGCGTCACTTGTGGCGTCAAAAAACATCTCACTGGATCTTAGGGGCGTGTGTACCAAGCTACAGTAACGGCTGTGTTATTGTATGGATGCGAGACATGGCCTCTGCTGGTAGAGGATGTGAGGTGTCTTCAGGTTTTCGACCATCGATGCCTCAGAAGCGTGACTGGTTGTGAATGGCGTCGGCGTGTCAGTAACGAGGTGATTAGAAAACGGGTATTTGGTTGTGCTGCAGGCACCGGGAAAACATCCAGCATCATCGACTGCGGTGGCTCGGTCATGTGATACGCATGCCGAAGCACCGTCTACCGAGACGAGTATTGTTCTCCGTGCCTCCTTCAGGATGGCGAAAACCGCGAGGTGGACAGCACATGACTTGGCAGAAAGGTGTGAAAGAGATCACGAAGAGTTTGGGTGTTGTTGGTATTATACGCCTTCCAGGATGGGGTCCCCGTGACCCCGTCTGTGCTTGGCTGGAGACGTTGCAAGAAATTGCGGCTACTCGATGTCAGTGGCTTTCGTGCTGTCAGTTTCTTTCAAGGTTGTCTGATTGAGCGGTTGGAGGTGTAGGCACCTCAGAATGCTTGGCATAGGCCATCACGAAGTCCCCTCCCTCACCCACTATTTTTCTCTTCTTTTCACCCTAGGGCAGTGAGGCATCAGTGCCAACACTGATGTTGCTGTCTCTGATGATGATGATGACGATGGTGATGATGATTGTCAAGCTAATCATCAAACAGGCTTGAAGTGTTCATTACCAGAGAAACCCGCGTCTCTAAGGGCGTCGTCTCACAGTGATAGATGCAACTTACTCTAAATAGGGGTCGTTCGTGATGAAGACCGACCAACAGTTGTAATTTCCAGATAGGATCGGTGGGACGTATATGCAATCGCTGACCAAGTTGAGAAGGACGATGGTGTTCAGAGTTCACAAACGTCGCAGATGAAGTCAAGATACGACGTATGGCCTGAAGGGAAAAAAGTCGCACGTATTACGCAGCCAAGGCACTGTAATAAAAACATAGAAAGAGCTCAAAGGTCTCAGCCGGATAGAGACTCCCTAAACAGGAGCACATTTTTCTCCGGAATATTTTAGGATGCGGAACCCAGTGTCACTGAAATGATAACGCCATGAACTAGATCAAAATACCTAAGTAAACTGACCATCATCAGGCTAAGAAGACTATCTAGCACGCTGTTAAAGCAATGAGCAAGTTCTGAGTCCGTTTATCGGGAGTGAACTCTCATCAAATGGACAACAATGCAGGAATGAAAACTGACGCTCAACTGCCAAACAACTAAAGAAGAAGAAGGGTTTGACGAAAAGAAAGGGTAGGATGTTGCTTATTACAAAAACCCCTAGGTATCTAGGCCAACAGCAAGGTGCCTGTACCCCAAAAAAATCATTGAAGCAGATACACTCGAGCATTACATTGGAGCAGGATATCATCATCCGACAAAGCGCCCTCTAAGTTTCATCAAACAGAGACCCAGATCGGAAAGAGAGAAGAGTGTCAGCTCGGCAGCCCGGTTAGGAAGTGATAGCAGGATTGCCACCAATTAGAATCGGTAACCACGCGCATTGAAAATCACGTGGTTTCGACTTAGGAGTCGTTCAGCTGTAACACCCTTCCGGTGCCAAGCTGCCATGCCACCCCAAGGAAGGACGAGAACTGAGATACTGCAGGTTGCCCAAGCCTAGACGGGAGAAGTCGAGAAGCAGAAGTCGGGTTCGAACCACGGACCTTTTGGTCGGTAAATTCGTGCTCTAACCACCTGAGCCATCACTACTCAGGAAGGCGTAAAGAACCTCCCAAAGTACGTAATTTGATAAAAGTAGCCCTCATTTCGCGCTGCCATAACATGTCCCCTCTACAGAGAGCCTTTATCAACAAGGGGTTGGATTGGAAAACGCAGAATTCTTTGGTAAATGCGGTAAAATCAGAACATGTCCAAATGCATGTGTTGCTCCAACGGGGCAGACCTTGTAACACGTACGCACTCCGGCCAAAAATGCAAACCAAAAGTGAAACGTAACTAGTACTAGGGCAACTTCGCCAGTTGACTGCAATGAACTAGTGAGTGTAAAGGTTAACCGCTCCCTGGGAGTAGATGGACAAAGTGGTTGGAGCGCGAACTTACTGACCGAAAGGTCCGTGGTTCGAACCCAACTTATGCCTCTCGACGTTCCCTGTCTAGGCTTGGGCGACCTGGCAGTATCCCAGCCCCCGTGCCTCCTTCGTGTGGCATGGCAGTTAGGCACCGAAAGGGTGCTACAGCCGAACGATTGTTTAACCGCTCCATTCATTATCAACAAGGACAGCAACATCAGAGTTGACACTGATGCTTCGCTGCCGTACAACCGCTCCCTTGGGTGTGAATGCACGTGGAAAAAATACCCTGTGGGTAAGGAAAGGTTTTCTGTCAACAGAGGTTAGAGGGATTACTCCGTGCTTCACACCAAATGTTTCGAAAATCACTTGAGCCATACCACAATAAACAGACCACATGCCATTTCTTAGAAACGTCTTCTGTCCTTCCTCCGTGCAGATTCCACCATCTCTATTTTTCACCTTGTCTTTTTTTCACATTAGAAAGCCCTTACGTGCACTTTGCTGTCCCACCGGCTCCCATTATCGATTATCCGAAACTTCTGTAATCATCATTACTCGCTAGATTCGTTATATGGTTCCTGCTACTAATAAAGTGACAGCAGTGGAGTAACACGATTGTTTAAACTCGAACACAACGTGGTCAACCGACGACAAAGCAGAGATACACACACATGGAGAAACTGACCTTCAAAGCGGCCACAGACGCCTCCTGTTCGGCTCCTGTGACAGAGGTGCTCTCACCCACATATTGCCTTCCCACCATTTCCAGGGCCACGCGGTACATGGCAACAGAAGCCTTCTGGTCACACGTAGCTGTTGAAGTTGGGGATCCGTGAAGCTTAAGGAACCTGACAGGAACATTGATCACCCTTGCTAATTCCAGAATATCGTTGCGAGGACCACGTGCACTGGGTACATCATCTATGAGATTCCGGAAACATTGGCACTGAAATAAAGGCAGATCATCAGAACACGTTTTAGAAAACAGCCGCTTCCAGAATGTGCCTGGCTGACGAAGTAACAAAATAGGAACGAACTAAGGTGAATGAATGCGGAAACTTTGCTTAGGACAAAGTCAAACTAAAGAGAAACCACGCGTTTGGATTTAGTTTAAATGTGCGCAAATGAGCTCCAGATAGTTGAGCAGTTCAGGTGTAGAACCTGAGGGTTTGTAGTTCGAAACCACCCCTAGGTTTTAGATTGCTCCTGTCTGTGCTTGGTCAAACTGACAGTATCTCAGTTTCCGTCCGTCCTTCGAGCCTCACGACAGATATGTTATGAAAGGGTATTGTAGCTATAGCACTACTATGAGCAGTGCTGGTTCGGTGCATAAGGACTAAGTTCTCGAACCCGATTCACTTACATTGGGAGTCGGAGTAGGTTTTATCATTTTTAAACTCATTACAATATATGAACCAAGGTTGTCAATAAGATACACGGAGAGGTAGTGATAGATTGATCTGAAGGGTATGACAGTACCAACGGAGATGTAACCAACACAGTGAACCCTACTAGGATGAAAACCCTGTTTCCAGTGAAAATCCGGGCTAGCCACATTACTCTCACGTAATATCTATTCTGAACAAAGTGTTTAAAGTGCATTATGACACCAACCTTTTCATCCAACGCGCGGGGTCGTTGGCGGCGCCCATTATTAGCAAGAAGGGATTTAAAAAAGGGAGAGTTTTCTAGCACCGTAGTGGCCACGGACTGCTTCGCAGCCTGGATATTCCTGCCCACGGCTTCAAACACTTCCGGTTGTAGAGAGTCCTCAGTGAAAATGGTCAACTTGACGAGAAACATCCGACTGTGAGGAGCACCATATTCATCAACCAGATTCCAACTTATTCGGACGTGGTGCCTACGAGCTAATTTGTGAAACAGCGACAAAGGGGTTTCCGAGATCTCCTTGACTGTTGTCAATAGCGAGGCTTTCGACATAGGCCGTGCTGAAACGGGGATGAAATAGCTATGAAACCCAGAACAAATAGAAGGTAGCTGGAATGAGAACATCATCAATTTCTGTTTGGATATCACCCAACCTAAACCTGTCACCTTGTCCCGGTGGTCACGCTTCTGCGCTGCAACAGTTCTGCCGGCCATACTGGCTAAAACTCAATTCCTAGAGGCCAAACGATGCCGGGAAGGCCAACACGGAACAGCCCGACGAAGAACAGCGAGTGCCCGTAGTGCGAGTAATCGTATTACGAGGCGGTCTGGAGGTGAAGTCGTACTGTCCCTTGCTATAGGAGTGTGAAAACAATAAGTCGATTGCTCTAGGCGACGAGGATGTCCACATCCATGGAAGCAGCGATGCTGTCTCCACCAAGGAAGGATAATTTAGAAAAGATAGACCCAGAAAACCGCACACTCCGATCGCTCAACGGTTGATCGTGACCACCGGTGCATTACTCAGTACGGTCGAGATACTTTTAAAACCGAAGAGTCCGGTTGTACGGGGGCCAGTCGACCCTAATAACCGAACATAACATCACCTGGATGGATGTGTCATGTGCAGTACAGGGCCCAAACGAAGGCATGCTCTGATTGGTCAGAATACCAGGCAATCTGGATCGAGCAACTTTGACTCGACGCTTCTCGCCCCCTCACGGTGATTCTAACACGACGTTGTGGAACACTTTGTGATTACCCTATAAATACAGATGTAATGATTTTCATTTTGTCTCCACAAAGGGCTGTCTAGAGCTACCGTGCAGGAATCCAAAGGACCGGTCCAGAGCTGCACGATCGTCCATCAAGACACAACAGCTGGCGACAACCCGAACCCACTATGTCAATTTCGGCAGAGCAACTCCAACTAATTTTACAGCAACAACAGTAGCAGTTCGAAGAAGCTCAAATGAGGCTTGTTGGATCTCTGATGCGCAGCATGTCGGTGAATGCGAGAAAGACGGTAGAGCCTCCGTCTTCTTCCACAGATACTGCTGCCAGCTCGAGTACTGAATTCAATTTAGCTGCTGAATCTGGACGAACTTTCAAAAGTTGATTCAAGAAATATGAAGGCATGTTTCAACCCGACAATGCTCATTTTCATGATGCCGTGGCGTTTTATCCCTTCATTGCGCTTCCATTATATCACTGCGTATTTCGTCAATTGCGTAATGGTTTTTTTGCATGAACACAAAAAACTACAAAGCCGAGCACTTGTACAATTTAACGCAATACAGACGTGGTCGCCGCTGGCTATTCGCACAATGGGATTGATTTCTCTAAATCAACGGCATTTTCAGACTTGCCACTTCATAGTGTAGAATGTCCATATATAATGCATACGCTCCTGTATTATTGAAAATCATTTACTATGGTGATTTGTTTAAGTGAGCGAATGCTCAAGGTCAATAAACACCACTCCTTGTGAATAAGTTGCCTGATGATAAAAAATCGCTAATTATGGAAAACGTTGACTCACTTACAATAAACGTAACTTTCAGGTAGTTTTCAACCGGAAGAAATTTCCTCAACATTCAGGAATCTTATTGGCCTTTGGAGATGCAAAATATGCGTAGATGCATTCGTGCAAACACATTTTGGTCGATGCTTCCTGTTGCCAGTAAAAAATTCCGTAGTGCACGTTGATTATTTGCTAAAGTCTTGCAAGTTTGGAGGCAAAAACCAGAGTTTTCCATTATAGGTTGTGAATTGTGCTAGGAAGACCTGGAACTACATCGACTGGGAACATGGAACATACGTCGATCATAGCGGACAGCTGAACGAACCTAACCGACGCACACGACTAACATGTGGCTATGGGTACACGATGCTCACCCATCCACCTGTAACGGAGAAAAGGCTCAAAATTGGTCTTGAAATTTTGAGATTGGTCGTTTTGAAGTTTACATATGTCCTTCTGGGAGGCACATTATCTTCATCGTGAGGAGTGCTCATTTTGCCGCTGAAGTCCTGAAATGAGAGGAAGATATAATTCAGGTTATCGAAATATTACCATAGGGCGGGCGGCCGACAAACAGGTAGAGATACTTACCCCAAAATTCACTCCAGCGACTGTGTGGTCGTAGATGCCTGTTCACACAATGCCATCAGTGGTTATTCCGCATGTCTGTTCACTGCACTTTTAAAAAAATACGAGACTTACATGAAATGCAAAGGGCCTCATTAACAGACAAACTTTTCGGAGCGGACGGGTCACATGAAGTCATCTTCGTCTCTTTCATCTAACGGGCACTCTATAGAGTTAATCATAGTTGTCAGAGGTTTACTGACGACTATCCAGTAGTTCCTCTCTGGACTCGAAAACACGGACGCACACAGACTTCCGGGCACACTGTTCTGAGACTCTGTGCTTCGGTCCAGGTCAACAGCATAAGACGCCACCTTTGCGGACCGGGCAGCAAGCACACCTCTGCGTTTTCTGGTTGAGTTCGGAGCTAAGAACCAAAAGTAATTTATTTTCATGTGGGCTCACATTTGGGGCAAGCCTGAAGAGCACAACCACACAGTGGGCAAGTTTCACCGTCACAACAATCGGCGTGATATTACAAGCAATCCGTAGCACACTAGCGGGTACTGGTACTAGTCGGCCGGTCATAGAGCACACAGAAGCCCAAGTCAGCGTTTCCAGACCGCCATCTAGGTTGAGGTTCAGTATCCTCGACCACCAACGGCAGGTCGTCGGTTTCAGACTTTGAGGCTTGACGCAGCAGGATTTGTCCCTGAACAATCAAACGCTTAAAGATGGTTGTGGCCCTCCTGGGTTCCAGCCTTTGAAGCTTATCTATTACTCGGTTCATTTGTTTCCGAAGGCCGTCGAAAGACGTCGGCGGTGGTTTTGGAACAAGTGTAAACGGTACAGCTTTTTCCGGTAGGTTTTAATCCGATAGTCATTGCTGGTGGATTGGAAAGCAAGCTAGTAAAAGGTCAATGATGAATAGTTCTTACTGCTCAGAACGGACTGATCTCGAAATACTGAGAACAGGTGTATGAATGTAAGCCACATCGCCTGGTAGAAAGGGCACGTGCATTCTCCAAAACAGGTGTCAACACTCCGGGAGCATCTGGGTTTTGTACCACAAACTATAAGTTAGTGTACGTGGCTTGACCTCAACTTGTTTGTTCCAACACATTCATACGGGAGTCGCGGCGGTCGCGAACCCAAGTGCCTCAAAACTAGAGAGCATGCATATGTCGTCATTCGACAAACCACGTTTAGAACGTAAGCGTCCCCTCCAGGATTTGCCGCCTGTAGCAGTGGTACGACGTATGCATCTCGAACTCCCGCATAAGCCACTCGGCGTGCCGGGACGCCTTTTGAATTGCTTGTTCCAAAGGGTCGGAGTGGTGCACCCGATCTTTAAGGCGGCCGCTCGCTTTTTCCATTACCGCAGTGAACCATTCCGGACTGTTCGTGTATGGCCCATTTTCGGGTGATGTACAACCAGCGAGCCGTAAGATAGGAAAGAAATAAAGGATCGGTGCGGCACTGAAGCTGCAGGTCTTGCCGGAATCTGTGCGCATGTAATACGATGAATAATAAACCTATTGTATAGCATTGTCTAGGCGAGCCATGCGGTGAAATATTTGCCGGCTATTCGCAGAATGTGTCTATGTCCAAAAATACATGGATAATAAATGACACATACGTGCTTCCTAATGGCTTCGAGGACATGAAATTAGCGAAGCATAACGTCAGAGCCGAGCGCGACCCTTGCTGCACGCATATGCGCCGCCAGCTTGTCCATTACAAATGTCTCAACGTGATACGTTTCGCCCAACATTGCTTTGAATAAGCCGAACAGTTTACTTATGGGAGCAGACTAATCGCGCTGTACGAACGCATACATAACCGGACGCCCGGTTCCCACGCCGTCCGTTATCAAGAATGTGTACAGTCTATATCTACATGCTGAATATTAGATTTCTTAAAAAACTTACCCAGGGTGGTTTGTCGCATGCGTTCCGTCTACATTCATTACATCTGAAAAGCGCCGGAATAGCGTTACCTGCTGCCATCGGGAGAAACATACGTGGCTATAGTGACCTTCCTCTGACTGACACACAAGGGCGCGTCCGGTCCACCGAAGTTTTGCCAGGACCGAAAGCATATCCTCTCCCAAATTAGAACCCAAATATGCGGCACCTACCCAACATAGCTGGTCGATACTTCCGGCGGTAGTTGTGTATATTCTTAGTGGTAAGTATCATTCCGAATTAATCCGCCACAAACTGCCGCACCTCACATGACGGCGTTCCATATTTCAGCAGGGCCTTGCAAGTGTCCAGCTCGTCTTCGGTTAGGCGTCAACTAACTGGAAGCCGATCGTACAGAAACTTGAACGATTTGTGGTTGTGTTCAGGAAAATAAGAGGTCACTGTCAGTTGGTTCCTTTGCCTCCGTAGACAAAACCGCGCTGGACAGCTGGCGCTCCGCGTACTTTTTCATTAGAAGATACGCTTGGCTTACTAGCTCCTTCGGATTCTACGGCTTTCCGTTGGTCTTGGAGGGTGCCTGCTGCATTTGTAGTACACCCACTCGTAACGCAGAATAGCGTTGGTGCTTCGATTACCGGATGAACGCACAAATACCACAAAGTTACCCTTCATGTATTGATTTAAGTTCCCCTCAAATGCCGTGAAGGATGAAAAGGATGAAAAAGGATACACCCAAAAATTTCTCAACAATCGATTGTGAAGCCATTACCGAAGCCATAGCACCAAAGTTCAAAGCCGAATGTGCGCCAATAATTTTTAAAGGAGATCGATTAAAACAAATCGAAAAAAGTGACAGCAGATGAGCGCGATTTTTGAATTGATCACATATGCAAAGAAGTGCAACATTTTGACGTTAAAGTTTTTATTTCACCCACAAGTGTTTTTCAGAAAAATGCACTGTGCTTCTAGCCTCTGGCAACGTGGTCACGCTCGTGCTTGCCGCGTTCATTCGCGAGCCTCATGTGCTAACTCTGGTATCAAAACATTTCGGACTCTCTTCGTAATCAATTATATGTGAGAACTGCTGAGAAGAAGACCCCCGGACCACCATAATTGGATTTTCGTTTTTATTCGCCGACCTGGGCCAACGATGAACTATTTTAAAGAGAACAGTTGTTAGTGAGTCTGTTCCATCTGACCTCTTTATTATTGTATGCCCAATCTGGCGTTATCATTTTTATTTCTTCGCCACACACGCTTAGTAACGTAACTTATTAGGCAGCCAGACCGGTATAAATTTGGTGAGCCCGTGTAGTTCTAGATACTTTTTCGCAAACTTTTTCTTTCAAGTCGTTGTGCTTTTGTTTCTTTTGCCGGGTAATAAAGGAGACACACTTTGATTCAGCAGCTTTAGTCAAGAATGCAATTAGCATACGTCTACCAGACGATAATCCGCGCAATCCTAGGGTATGTTTTGACCATGTGGAGACAGTTTTTACTGCCCGATGAATCACTTCCCAAGCCATCCGATTTTCCTATGTTGTCGAGGATCTTCCTTGCAACGTAGCAACAGAAGTGGAAGATCTGTTGAAAGATATTCTTAAGGGAAATCCGCATGATGCCCTTCGAACGGCCGTTATAAGTCGGACAGGGAAATCCGAAAACAAAATTTCACGGGATCTACTCACCACTATCGAAATTGGTGGCAGATCACCATAACAACTGCTTCACCACATGCGCAGTCTCCTCTGCAGCCGTAAGCTGGCCCAACTATGACTCGACAACCTCCCACCCTCCATATCCCGCGTCATCAGTGCTTTGGTTGATGACCACAGCTTGGTGCACTTTGCTTAAATGGCTGATAAGTTACGCGAAACCTACCCCAGTCACTCCGTAAATTCGGTCTCCCGCCCTGCACCCAATACTTCAACAGATTCCGACCCTATTCTCGCTTCCATATCGCAACTGCAAGCTAAGTTTGATACCTCGACTGATCGCCTACAATGGCTAGAGGTCAAAAAGCATTGACCACGTTCACGATCCAGATCGTTGTCTCGTGCCCATCCACGATGGTGCTGGTATCACCAAACTTTCGGTCCTCAACACTCAAATCCCAACCGCCGTGATCCTTCAAGTCGCGTCACAACAACCGTTTAAACACACGGAATGTCAGTAACGGCGACGACTGTCTGTGGCCCTCCTTGTACTAGTCGCCTATTCCACATCACCTATCGTTAAAGTGGTCTACGTTTCCTCTTAGATACGGGAGCCGAAGGTACTGTGCTACCACATAAGAAGCACTTTCCGATTCTGCTTCTTATTCGCTACAAGCAGCTAACGGTACCCGCATCGTTACATACGGCGAACGTTCCCTCACCCTTGACCTTGGATTGCGACATGCGTTCAAGTAAATATTCCTTTTGATCGACGTCAAAACACCCATCATTGGTGCAGACTTTTTGACCCACCACAGCCTATCTAATGTTTGACACCAACGCCGAATGGGCATGCCACCTTCCCTCTCAGTCAACGGAATTAGTGCCCCAACTTCATCCATAGGTATCCGAGTTATCTTACCGGATTCACATTTTGCTGACATACTCACGGATTTTCCAACCCTTACTCACCCATGTTAGTACTCCCAACCGGTCACTCATACCGTCGTACACCATATTCAGACGAGAGGTCCACCTGGCCATGCCAGCCCCCGCCGACCTCATCCGAAAAAGCTACAAAGCGCAAAACACGAGTTCCAACACGTGCCTGAACTCGGCATCATCCGCACTTCATCGAGCCATTGGTCATCATCCCTACATATTGTACCCAAGAAATCTAAAGGTGATTGGAGACCTTGTGGGCATCACCGTTCCCCCAATAATGTCACTATACCAGACGGGTATCCCATCCCACATATCCACGATTTCGCAAGTACCTTATGTCACAAGCATTTTCTCCAAACTCGAACTCGTATGTGCTTACTACCACATACCGGTAGCTTCAGATGACACCTCTAAAACAGCCATCAAAACAGCGTTTGGTCCTTTCGAATTCAAGCGTATGCACTTTGGTCTTCGAAATGCAGCTCAAAAGTTTTAACGTTTCATGGATGAAGTTTTACGTGGTTTACCTTTTGTGTATTCCTATCTAGACGATGTTTTAATCGCTACCTCCTCCCCAAGTGAGTATGCAGCTCATCTCAGGGCAGTATTTGAACGAATTTCCACTTACAACAAACGTTTAAACATTGACAAATGTTTATTTGGTGTTACTAGCTTAGATTTTCTTGGCCACCACATTGATCCAACTGGTATTTCACAATTGCCCGATCGCATTCTGGCCCTGGTGTTTTTTCCCATACCCACCACACTCTCCCGACTTCGTCGTTTCATTGATATCATCAATTACCATCCACGATTCATCCCTCGTTGTGCAGATGTTTGTGGTGAACATTGACTCTATTCTATTCATTCTGTTTTGTGTATTTTTATATGCCTTTGTTTTACGATGCGATTGACTGTACACCGGCGATATTCGAGAATATACGATATCCATTCGTCCATATTCGGACTTCTATACTACGCGTACATTCGGTAGTTAAGATACCTACCACTATTCTAATTATCACAATGTTTTGCAGCCACTGACCGATTTACTTGGTTCCCGCCGCCATGGCCGCTTTCGAAAGAGTCAACCAAGCCATTGCTCACGCCACAAAGTTATCCTTCCTCGATACTCACGAAAGCACAAAGCTGATTTTGACAACTGATGCTTCCAACCCCGCCGTCGGCGCCATACTTCATCAAGTTGATAACAATACATCTCAACCACTAGACTTTCTCTTAGGAGGTGCAGGCTGCACAAACACGTTACAGCACTTTTGGTTGTGAATTACTCGCAACGTACCTTTCTATTGGCCATTTCCGGGCGCTTGTTAGAAGGCAAATCATTTACTAGCCAAACCGACCATAAGCCAATTACGTGTGCTTCGAACGCCAAGCCTGATCGATATTCACCATGCAAGATACGTCATCTTGACTACATTTCACAGTTCACTACCGATATTCGGTTCACTCCAGGTTCAGACAATGTTGTCACAGACGCACTATCCCGTCCTGACATCAACAATCTTCAACCTTTCACACAACTGGACCTGGCCAAGCTGATGAACCTTCAGAATGGTGATCCTACTTTTTTGCCCATTCTATCCTCACCTTCATTTCAATTCTCCTCAGTTCCCTTACCCCTCCAATCCGGAACCATTTTGTGACGTCTAGCGGCTCAGCTCATCCATTCGTCCCCGAAGCCTTTCGATGAGTCGTCTTCGGCCACTTCAATGGATTTACTCATCCAGGAATCAGAGCAACAAGGAAGTTGATTAATGCGTGCTTTCTTTGTTCAATCTATTCACAGAGTACACAAGGGTAATTTTTGAATTTTATTACTCTAACAAAACATTTGAGAGATAACAACAGATGTGGGCGAAATGGCTGCCCGTCGAACGTCAAACGCGGTATGCAATGTTACATTTGCTAGGCCTGGTGGCACTTTAAATGCACGAGTTTACAGGATGACCAGATGAGCTGACTAGCTTACTCTCCTGACTCGTTTGCCTGTGCCGCTGCCTCTAAGTTAAGGGTGCAATGCACACCACAGTCGGGCGGAGATCCCCGAAAAACGGTACCTAATCCCCACTGCAGGTTCAGAAAGACCGATGTGAGTGTTCCACTTTGATCGGCATACTCGACGCGAAATTGGAGCGTCTGTCAAAGGCACTGGAGGATTCAGACACTAAGAATACAGCGACTTGGATGAAAGTTAACAAGAAACTTTCTTCGCTGAAGGAGTACCTCGCGATATCCATACCGGGTCCTCTGGCTGCGAAAAAAGAAGACTGATAATCAGGGTGTTCATTCTCCGGAAGAATCACGCCAGGAAAGCTGGCACAATCGATCCTTAGCAATGTCCTCACCAAGCCTAATCAATCGCTCTACTCAGAATGGCTAATCCAAAAGGAAAGTAAACGAACTCTTGGAATTCTAGTCACTCTTTGTTCTCCGTCTGACGTACAGAAGATCTTCGACCGGGCTGTTAGCATTCAAAAGGCCAACCCAATGATCAGGCGCCTATCTATGGATAGCCCTTTAGACGCGCGAAAGCTCGGTCACAGCAGGTCAGGGGTGGAGGCATGGAACAGGCTTTCTCTGGGTACCAATTCAGCCGACCCCAAACTCATGACGAAGCCGATTTTGGTCATGTCCCCTTGTGCTCCCGAAATCAGGCCGACGAATCCAGCTGCGTTTCCGGACAGCAGTTTTATCACAGGTCTCTCGCCTTTGAGGAGGCAAACCTCACATGCAAGCAGCGCCCAAACTACGTGGAGCTATCAACGCTTACCTCAGTAACAGACGACACAGCTGCAGCCATGCACTCCCCAACAAAGTCACAGCCTCTGAACTGGACCGAGTCAGATGTGCGGGGACAAGCAGCGAAGCCAATCTTTAGCTCCACTCCGTCAAAAGCGGCCTCTCTGCTTGTGGACACAACCGTCGCCCAGGACCCCGACAACCGAAGCCATAAACATGACTACAGCTATCCGAAAAATCCCTCGTGAATCCAGTTGGCCACGCTGATCGCCGGCGGATGGAATGTCCACACTAACACGAAAGAAGAGCGACTGCGGCCAAACAAGGCACATAAAATTCGCCAGATTAGAAAACTGCTGGCTGGCTTCAAGGTGCAGTCCTCCGCAAAAACGAACCCCTTGGGAGCGCCACCAAAATCATTACTTCTTGGTGCTGCCACTCAGCTCTCAGGGCCCCGCAGCGACGCTTTTCCGGCCAAACGGCGCCAAAACACCCAAGAATCCAGAAAGGCGAAAGTTTGCCGCAAATCTATGATCAACCGCAAATCTAGTCACCAAAAAGCCGCTGCTGAACATGCTACAAACATCAACGTTCGAAATTTTTTCCCACGGGAAAAAACTCCGTCCCCCAAAGCCAAAAAGCCTGAACAAACCGCGCTGCCACGGGACGGAAATAAACTACGCGAGCGAAAAGCACGAAGACAGGAAGCAGACGACATTGCCCCAGAGGCCCCTTTGTAGCTGCGGACTCAAACCCGGGGCAAAACTATTAAGTCTGCTAACCATCCCGGTCACTCAACTTTTGGCTCCTCACCCTCAGAGGCAGCAGAGACAGTGTTGAAATGCTTGTCCACAAACTGTTTCAGCTTTTTCAACAAACTCGGGATGTTAAACAGTCAGCTTGCCTTGAACAACCGTCCATAATCGCACTCACAGAGACCTGGCTCATACCCGATGTCTCCGACGCAGAGAACTCTTCAAGCCGACTCAAAACGGGGGAGGGCTTCTGGGGTGCTCTGTACTTACATGCGGCCCTACCAATCCCGATCGACCTCTCCGACATCACCCCTGCACAATTTCGCGATACTCTGTGGGTCCAAATCCCGCTGCGCGGGTCCGATTCTCTCCTACTCGGTGTGGTCTACCGTAACCCTTCCAGTCCCCCTGAAGATGACCAATTCCTCATACAACGCCTTGAGCAACTCTCCTCCAACTACCACTTCACTCATCTCCTGCTGGTAGGTGAATTGAACGCCCCAAGGGCCTCCTGGATTGAGCTGCAGTGCGTCGAATCAGGCGGACTTTTGGCAGCGGCGCTGATTGAAGTCGTTCTACAGAGCGATTGGACTCAACACGCACCCACCAGATACCGCGCAGGCCAACTACCATCCCTCCTGGATTTGGTCATCACCAACGAAAGACACTTCGTTGATCAGGTAACAATTAACGCTCCACTGGGACATAGCGACCACTGTGTGCTGACCTTTGATTTCATCTGCTATTAGGCCAGAAATCCCGAACCTCAAAAGTGATTTCGAGACTTCTGTCATGCAGACTTCTCAGGAAAGCGCATCTTCCTTGAACAAGTCACACCATGACCAGCCCCGTTGGAAGAACTATATAGGACTACTGTCCAGAAAGTTCACGAGGCTATCGCGACGTTCGTCCCAAGAAAACCAGCGCGCACCCCGGTGAACCGCAGGATGCCAAAAAGGATTCTGGGACCTCTGGAAAAAAGGCCCCAACTCTTTTTCAAAAGTTGACTGCAGGGGATACAGAAGATGAGCTGGCATTTCGTAAAATGCGGAGCCGCTGTAAATGAGAAATTTGCCAATGGAACGTACGAAAACAAGCTACCATCCTGGACCTCACTCGAAAAAGCAAGAACGTATTTTTCAAATACATGAGACATCGCCGCATAAACAAGCCATCCACGTTCCTTTGAGGGACAGAAACGGGGAACCGACGAATGACCCAACAGTGGTATCTGAGGTTTACAGAGAACACTATGCGTGCCCATACTCAGCCCCAGCGTCCTCGTCACATCCACTCTTGTCAAGGAGAAACTACGAACAGCCTCTAACCGACTTGGTCTTCACGGTGGAGGACATTCGTCAACTCTTG